>NW_009202843.1:0-18468 GCF_000690835.1 Fulmarus glacialis | reverse complement strand
GAGTGGGGGGAAAGATAGAGAAGTAGTACTGGGGGGAGATGAGGGGTAGAATAGGATAGGGAAGTACGGAGATCTAGGACTCTGGAAGTGGGAAAGGTGTGAAGGGTCCACGATGGGGAGAGGGGCATGAGGCCAAGAGAGGCTTTGGGAGCCGTGCTGAGATGCTGAAGAACGTTTCTGGGAGGATGGGGAGTACTCAGGGAGATGCTGGGGGGCAAGGTGGGTTGCAGAGAGATGAAGCCTCCTTGAGCCACTTTAAGAAGAAGAGGCACTCCTGAAGCTCCCGTTTGGGTCAGTGGCGTTGCTGTCAAGCAAGGGACAAACTTGAAGGCGTTGGGAGCCAGACCGACTGTGTGGTTGTTTGTAGGGAGTTCCTGTGTCTAGGAGCATTGTTTAGTTCTGGCTCTGAACTTGTAGACTGGCTTTTTTCTTTTTTTTCTATTACGAGGCTGGGGAAGCACTGCTTTGGGGCTATACAATCATCCCACTGGGGTAGGGAAGTAACGGGGTGTTAGAGCTGGCCAAATCCCAAGCTGGGTATCTTGTGTGGCTTCGCTGCTCCTACCCCGTGGTCTGTGGGAGAAATCGCAGTCGCATTGCCTCCGTGCTTTACAGTCGCCGCCCCTTTGGTGGGACGACTTGGTGCCTCAGTGATGGGTGAGCTCGTTTTTAATAGAGTTTGTGATCACTCTCTGTGAAAGGTATTGTGCAATTCTCTGTTTCACCGTGGGTTTTAGTCTGTGAAATCAAATAAAAACTTTTTCTCACTACTTTTTCCTGGTAAGTGGATGTGCTCAGTGTTCGAGCAGTAAAGTGGGCTCTTTTAAACTGCTGTATGTCTTAGGCATATAGTGAGGGCTTTTATTTCTCTAGAAAAGTAAATCTAAGCAGTAGGTTTGCAACTTGTAATGACAGTCCTGCGGGGTCTCTGACTCAGATGGTGTCTTGAGGAGGAGTCTGGATAGAGCTCGGGGTGCAGCGAAACTGAGCCCAATTTCACCATGCAACTGATCTCTGTGCAACACCCGTCCTATCAAAATATGCAAGGGGGTGCTGGAGCCCTGGGCCCTAAAATGCCAAGTTTAAGTTTAAAGTGCTTGCAGGAAGTGCCAGAATGCCATACATGCGCATGCAACCTGGATGTTGGAAAAAAATGGTCTCTATGTCCAAACTTATCCCTGCCCTTGGACTATAACACGTTCGCAAAGAAGCTTGTCAGTTTTTGAACAAGTTATAATCTTTAAAGGCACACAGTGATGTCTTAAATATGAAATTACCAGTCATTTTGTTTGAAAATGCTAAGCATAGATGCTTAGCCTTTATTGCACGGTAACTACATGAAGTTAGCATTATACACCCTTGTCTATAGCTGCCCTCACTAATTTACTCTGTGGTGAGGTTTTAGTGGCTTGTTTCCCCCGTTCTTTTACGAGCGGCTGGCAAACATCCACAGCATGTCTTAGGGTGAAAGTGTGCTGTTATTGTCAAGG
Organism: Fulmarus glacialis; assembly: GCF_000690835.1. NCBI lineage: Eukaryota > Metazoa > Chordata > Aves > Procellariiformes > Procellariidae > Fulmarus > Fulmarus glacialis. Next base: position 16,978 of record NW_009202843.1, on the reverse strand, counting down.
AAGGCATAATCTGCAGTTTGTTAGGGTCTTTTATTTTCCATGCAGGGAGGTTAGAGCCGTGCAATCTAGTGCGGTAACTCCCCGAAGGGAGGTCCCTGGGCGCTGTTTCGGATGGTGTGCGGGTCTCTTCCTTGAGCCATAAATTTCAGATGGCGGGAGGGCATCCTGTGCTGGAGAAGGAACCATGTGCTGCAGGGAAGGGTCTAGGTGGGCTGGAGAGGATGGGGAAAAGGTAATCGGGTATTGTAAGGGTCCTTCATGGAAATCCTGAGAGATGCTGAGGGTGCGTGCGAGGGTTTGAACTTGAACAGTAACTTCTCCTTTATTAGCTTTTAGGGACTTGCTTAACCCTAGCAGACAGGAAGAGGTATCTGTTAAGTTCACACACTCTTAATCTGCACTGACGTCCACAAGCAGACAAGCTTGTCTGCTGCTCTGTAGGACTCGTGGTGGGATGTGTTTAGCAGAGTGAACATGAACAGGCTCTGGAAGTCTGGGTTTGCCTAGGGCATTTTGCTGACAGCCTGAGGTGAAGATGATGATGGTTTTGCAAAGCTTCATGTAGTTTTGTGCTTGTATTTTTCTAGATGGGGTCTTGAGCATCTCTTATTGAGTTCCCCAAAGCTTGATTTAACCGGATTTTACTGTAGGGATAGTTGCCCCGGTAAAATACCTTCGTGCAAAGAACACCCCATTTCACTGTTGTGCCACGGACGGGTAAACTCCAGCAGCAGAATTGTTTGGGTGTGGGATTTGCACCGTTTGCATCTACTTTGACTGAAAATAGGGCCGTGTCCACAGGAGGAGGAACTAGAGCTGTATTCCGTGAGGAACTAGCAGGTTCTCCTGAATGTAAAGATTGGTGATGAAATATTAATACTCCCCACTGAGTCACCAGCCAGACTGGATTGGGTCTCCTGCTTCCTAAACTGATCGGGAGTTGTACAACTACATGAACAACTTAGTCTGGTTTCCCAAGAAAATGAGGCTTGTGCGATATTGCTGCTGCGTGTGGCTGTCTGCACGTTTCCTGCTCTTGGCAACTTTTGAGTCTGTGCCTCTCACATCCAAATCAGGCAGGAGGCAGAAATCTGAAAGTTAAATTGCTCTAAGTTTCATGAAAATAAGTACCCTGGGAGAGGAGAGGGAAAAAACCAGTTCGCGATGCCTACTGTGGGAGAGTGCAGCACGAGCTCAGCTTTTGCTAGGTAGGAGAAAATCCGCATGGGGAGATGACCCGTGGGATATATTTGCAGGAAGCTAACTTCATTAACGCTGGTGCCCATAAGATAGCTCGTCAGGTGCATCTGCATGGGTGTGTGGTTGGTAGGGACTGGGATTCTTCTGAAGGATTTCAAGCAATAATAAAGGGTGAAAATGGAGCTGTAAAACTACAGCTGCGCTGGTGTTTGCTTATCGGCAGAATTAGCTGCTTTGTTTCTCGTTTCTGTTAGGTAAATAGTAAGAAACTGAGGCAAAGAGGCTACGTGCTCTGTCTGATGAGTCATTGTCTGAGCCAGGATTAAACTTGCACGCCTCTTGGCGTGCGGGTTTCTGCTCGGAGTGCGGTTGCATTTCTCAGTGAAACCTGCGGGCTCTGTGAATGTGAGATGTCACAGTGGATCTGAACCGCCTGGAGAGGACATTGGAGAGCTGTCGTTTGCTGAGTGAAGATGGGCAAATGTGGTGCCCAGAGCTCCTCCTGCCCAAGAAAACTGGAGCTCCCTCCTCCTAACTTCCTTAAGAGTGATGCTAATTGCTCAGGCTCTTACCTGGGTTGCCTTCCCCAGAACTGGCATTAAAAAATTCCTTGTCTGGCCATATCCCAATTTCCAAATATTTGTCTTATTTGAGTCTAGGATAAACTTTTCTGAATCTGTGGAGATACCTGTGCAAGCAGGATGGGAGACCCTATCCCCTGTGAACAGATGCACTGCTAAAGGACAGATAAAATGACAGATGACCTGATGGCTTTTGTGGCTCAGCTGTGATTCTGTTTGAAGGAATTAATAGTTTTCCCTGCTGTAACAAAATCCTTTCTGCTCCCAGGTGATGTTGGAAACTACTATTATGGCCAAGGACATCCTATGAAACCTCACAGGATCCGGATGACCCACAACCTACTGCTGAACTATGGCCTCTACAGGAAGATGGAGATATATGTAAGTGTAGGGCTGGTCATGAAGAGGAGTATACATGAAAGATCTTAGTTTATGTGTCAGGTTTTAATTTTGATGCTTCAGACTTGTAAGTTCTCTGTTGATGAGCCAAAGAGGAAAGGAAAATAAAAATAAACAGTTGGGCTGATGTATTTCTGCTTTCTTCTGATTGCTTGTAGTGAGATGTTCTTTGCTTCAGATAAGCTTTGGAGACTGGAAAATTGCTTTTCTCTCTGTAACTTAAATATTTTTCTTTGTCTAGATATGTAATACATTCCAGTCTCTGGTAATGGCATTCTTGCCTTTGAAAATAAGTTTCTCTTGTTTAATGCTGCTGTTTTGAGTTTTCTGCTGTTCCTGGGAGTAAATCTGAGATTGGAAATGGGAGTTAGGGAGAGAGATGTGTTTCAAAACAAGCCTTGCTCTTTTTTTGTCCTTGCAGCGCCCTCACAAGGCAAATGCAGAAGAAATGACCAAGTACCACAGCGATGACTACATAAAATTTCTGAGATCTATTCGCCCAGATAACATGTCTGAGTACAGCAAGCAGATGCAAAGATGTAAGCTATGCGTGTAGAGCTGTAGTTCCTGCCAATGTTAAAATTTGTGGTTCTGGGAATCCTAGGCCAGCTTTAGAGGTTTGTGCTAAAAAGAGTATGAAGAACCACAGGAAATTGTCTTTCTCCTGACTTTGTTTTTGATTTTTCTGGTAAATCAAGCATTTTAAAAATGGGTCCGTCTCTCAAGCCAATATGCCAAAAGAGCTGAGGAAAACCCTTTGAGGAAAACCCTTTGAGCTGGCTGTCTTTTTTTGGTCTTGTCTTTTGATGGAAACTCTTTTAAATTGCCTTCCTGGCTCAGAGGTGACTGAACTACTCCATTTATGAGCTGCATGTATTTTCTGTTATTGCTTATCTTTAACCAGAATTACTGAGGTGGGAAAGGGTTGTGTAATTTAAAACAAAGAAACAAAAAAAAGTGATGAGATGCACTCATCAATTGTGTCTAAAATCTGCAGTAACTCTGAAGGGCTTTCAGGACAATGGCAGTTTGGAAGTGGGGGAGGATTGAGATGCACGATGATACCTGTCCACTTTGTGTTAGAATGGTTTATTTTGTGAGCTAATTGCTTGTTCTAACCTCTCCAGTCCATGGAAGGGCTCTTTAATGGAGACTTTAATGTTACAGAAACCTTTTTTTGGTCTCTCTGCAACACTGAGCTGATGTTCTTTGGCAATGACTGCGGCAAACTAGGTTTCTAGCAAGTATAGACAAGCAGGGGGGAAGGCTCAACTTTCATTTAAACAGTATTTTGGTCTTGCACACTGCAGTCCTCAAGAGCAGAAAAAATTTGTTAGCCCATGGGGTTCATTTATGTGGTGTAAGTGTAATCTCCAATTTAGAAAAAATACGTGTCTCGAGTCTGAAGTAGAGGCACTTGGAAATCTGGTATGAGCTGAAGGGGACATATATTAAGGCACAAGCGTGTAAGAGGAATGGGTAATATGGTTCATGAGTAATATACATTGAAAGACTTCCTACAGTAAATTATATGCCTTAATATACCAGATGACATATACCAAAGTACATATTTACACAAACTGAACTGTTTACCCCTGAAGCAGATATGGCTCATAAACGCCCACTCTGCTCTCTCTGGTAGTCAACATTTTCTGTACTGTACTTCCACAGAACTATTTTTACCTGAAGGAGGCAAAATATGAAAATTAATCTTATACATGCAGAGGACAGAGCTTTTCTTCAACAAGACCTGCAGAACAGTAGCCTCTGCATAGCTGGAGAACTAGCGCAGGAGGCTCAGAACAGAGAGATTAGGGATATAGGAGACAAGGTCACCGCTCCCAAGTACAGTGGCAGGTCTCTGTAGCCTGCCTGGTGCTTCAGCTTTCCCTTTGAGGGAAGGATAGCTGCTATGATTTTCGTAAGGATGGTTCCACCTTTAATGCTGGGGTCTCTCTGGTTGCGCTCTCCCAGATACGAAGCTTCTCATGCGCCCGTTGCAAGGAAGAAGGAGCATCTGTGCCTCTCATCTGCCACCAGAGCTTTATGCCTATAGTCAAGTGATTAACCCCTGTTATTAATATCCATCCTTAGTAGTCCTGGCTGCTTTGAATCTCCTGGTGGGAAAAAGCCCAATCGGCTTCTGTTTACACACAGCTGCTGTCTTTGCCAGATACAGCAGAGGGATGCCCTCAAATACTGTCAGTGCTGCCCACAAAGTTCTGAGGGGCAGTAAAGGTAATGAACAGTCTCTAATTCAATTCTGCTGATGCCGTGTTGCCTGCCTGAGGACTTGGGAAGACTAGTCTGTAACCTAAGGGGCAAGAAGTTTAATTTGTTGTAATGGGAAACATGCAGAAACTGATGACTTAAATTCTCCTCACTTAACAGGGAAAGCTTCCAACCACCTCTTTGAGTTGATTATTCAAACTCTGCCAGTTGCCATGCCCTGCTGAAACAATTGGAAAGCGGGAACAATTGCTTCCTTCTGGGTCTCCTGATGGGTATTGTCCTTTTCAGAGATTCCTGTCCCGAACTGGGACCATTCAAACTCCTTTATCACACAGTCTTTGTGGAGACTGTGCATTGACGAGTTTCTAATGCTGCAAGAACTGTGCTGTTTGTGCCTTTCTCATTAAGCACAGAAGAAAACATTCTACAGATGTTGTTACAAAAATACAGATTTTTTTTGTTTGTTTGTAAAAGCAAATCTTGCAAAATCTAGATTCAATACAAGTCTGTTGTTACAGTTTTTATGTTTAATCATGAAACTATTTACAGTAGAAATTTATCCAGGCCAAAACTACAGTACTGCTGAAAACTTAAAAACTGACTGTCCAATGTGAAGTAAAAGGAATGTATGAAGTGTAACAGAACAGATGTGGATGTAAACTTCTCGTCCAGAACACACCACTATCTACCATCTCCCCACTTTCTCCTGTTTGCTTTCTCAGCTCCTCATCAGCGGTACAGCAGGAAACAGGAGCAAAAACCTTTCCCACTTGCTGTGGGATTGTGTAATGGAGCTCAATGTCAGCTCTGTAGTCAGAAACAGCACTATTCCCCCCCCGAAGGCATGGTGCCCAGGCAGCAGATCTGCAGCATGGTGCATGTGGGGTAGCGAGGGGTGCTAGCCCACATTTTGCACAGCCTGCATCTGCCCCTGGGGACCAGCATGTGCTGCCGAAGCAGAGCAGAATACTGTAAATGTGCCGCCTCAATGAGTACCGCTTGAGTTGCTGCTGAGGAAGTGTATCGGTATTACACAGCTCTTACTGATAGCATCTCCTCTCCGCCCACTCATTTTCCAATGTGATTGACTGGTTTCTGGATCCCTCGTAGCGCACCCTTGTAGATGGCGTGCGGCTCTCACCAGAGCTCCTGGGACCTGCTTTCCGGTTTTCTTACAAGTCAGGAGCATCTTCCCTACAGCAACAACCTTTTTGCCTCATCAGGCAATCCTCAGGTTGATTACATTAACGTTTTATTATTTGTGTGTGGTATTTTGTTGTTTAAAATGTTTGATTGCTTATCTGGTTAGCTTTTTAAATCAGAGTGGGGGTATAAGCTTTGCCATTTGTTTGTGGTTTTGTCTTACTAACTTCTTTTGTATTCTTTTCAAGTTAATGTTGGGGAAGACTGCCCTGTGTTTGATGGGCTGTTTGAGTTTTGTCAGCTCTCTGCTGGAGGCTCAGTTGGTAAGCTCACAAGTTGTATGTTCTTTTCTTTTTCTCTTAAGCAGATATATGTAATGTAGTTCTGTCTAGGAAATAAATTGTTGTAGGTAATGGTGGGGAAGCCCTGTGAACCTATTTCTGATTTCCTTAATAATTAGATCCAGATTTCTTCCCATGTGAGAGTTCAAGCCTTGCATATTGACAGGTCCCTCTACATTTGTTAAGCATATCTTCACTAGTCTGAGTTACTTCACTGAATATGTGAAGGACTCTGTAAGTGGTATAACAACATTGCCAGCGATAGAGTTAAAACAAAACCGCAGCAGCAACAGGCGTTTAATAAAAAAATCAACATGAGATTTACAGAAAAAAAAGTTGTAAAAACCTTGCTCTGGGCAAGCATAATCTGGAAAGGAAAGAAAAGGGTTACTTTATCTGTTGTTTTTGACAAAAAGCCACTTACAGGGCGCAAAATACAACCTGAAAGGTTTCAGTAAGCTCCCTGCAAGCTGGAACATTTAAAATGCTTTCACTATTTTCAAATACTTTGTTGCAGAAATATTCGGTATTGCGGAACTGTGTTACTGTGCATAGGTGTTAAAGCTTTGTGGCTGCTGCTCCCACAATGACATCTAGAAGTCTTTATTTCCTGTAATGCAGTTCAGCAGTACATACAAGTACTGACTGCAGCATTTTTTGAAGTAGCTATGCTCTCTGGTCCCACGGCTGTAGATTTCACAGAATATATCATTTGTTTTGATCCTGGGAGACTTGCAAAATTTGCGGAAAGTTTATGAAGGGGCTGAGGGAAGAGAACTTCCTTTGCCTACATGCATATTCAGTGAATGACCTAAATATATGTTGGATAAAACCTTTCATTAAAATCTTTTGTTCAAGGCACTGAGAAATCTAGACTGTCTTCAACTGTGACCCCAGCTAGAACACTATGGACTTGTTTGTGCAGATTTCATGCTCTGAGGCAAAAGTAGGAAGCGATCAAAAGTGTGTGCAGGCAAAACAGAGGCTGCATTTCTCTTCCCTTGCCTTTTGTTAGTTTGTTGAGTCATCCAGTGCTAAACCCTTGGGCTCGTGCTTTGTAAAGTACCCAAACGCGCACATAAGCAATGATGTGATCGTAAGGGACCGGTACTTTACCCCTCAGTCTTTGTCATGGAGCCTTTGCTCTCGTGCTAACATTTTGTAATTCTTCTCCCAACAGCCAGTGCTGTGAAGCTGAACAAGCAACAGACAGATATTGCTGTGAATTGGGCGGGAGGCCTTCACCACGCTAAGAAGTCAGAGGCTTCTGGCTTCTGTTATGTCAATGATATCGTCTTGGCTATCTTGGAGCTCCTAAAGTACGGGCAGTACTATTTACCCTTTTTGTTTGTCCATTCTGCTGCATTTCCTCTGAGTCCTTAGTGCTTTCTTCCCAGTCTTCTCTTTTTGTTGCTTTTTTTGAAGCTTTGTTTTCCCGGGAGGGCTTAATCAGCTATCTTTTGGGATGCGGTACGCTCTCTCCCGAAGGGGTATGTCTAACGGTGGCACTGTGCAGGAGGCAGAAGGCTTGGAGCATTGTGCTGTTGCTCTTAGGCCCTTCTGTCTACCATCCACCCTGGAAAAGGGGGCACAGCTGTAATATGTGACAGCTTTTGGCTCTAGGGAAACCTCAGTGGGAGGCTTGGACATCAAAATGCAGTCTATTGGCTGAATCAGAATAAACTGAGTTGAGTCTGCCTTCAAAGATCAGTTGCAGCAGCAAAAGCCACTTTATTTTCCTCTGTGGTTCTGTTCCACTGCTGACCAAGGCACATGTCCGCTCTCCGCAGCTCTTTTGCTTTTAGACTCCAGAGAGAGAGAGCTGCCTGGTAGCTGTGCAGCCTGGGGATTAGCACCAAGTTCCTTGCTCTCCTCCCATTTGAAGGCAGTTTCTGCTCTGAAGAAATGCAGTATTTTGACTCCTTTCTGATCCTAGGTATCACCAGAGAGTGCTGTATATCGACATTGATATTCACCATGGAGATGGCGTGGAGGAAGCCTTTTATACCACAGACCGTGTCATGACCGTGTCCTTTCATAAGTACGGAGAATACTTCCCAGGAACAGGAGACCTACGGGTGAGAATGAAGGCTTAGCAGAAAATTACCCGGAAATTTGGTCTCTTCCACCTGTTTGCTGTCATACTAATTTAACTAAAATCACTGCTCTCCTGGGTTTTCCTGCTCTCAAAGTGGCATCCTTTTTCTGAGGGCAAAGGTGTATGTGTGAGGCAGCTGGCGCAGCTCCTGGAGTGGGTACTTTGTTCCTGTGATCATGGCCTGTATAGTAATAAAACCAAGGCTTTGATATCAGTCTCTAAGCAGCCTTCTGGTGGGATTATGCTCAGAAAAGTGACTCTGAAGATGGCATGTTGGTCATCTGTAGCTACTTGGAAACTAAGCTTGGTCACACAAGCTTTTGGGTGAAAGTTTATGCGGGAGTACTCCTGTGTGTGTTCGTTTATCTTGTTGGCATTTCCTCCTGTGAGTCAGTTCTGCATGTTAATGAATAGTGGTGTTAACTGTGGCACTCTTTCAGGGTAGATACAGGTATGGTTCACTTTGTGACTTCTGACATTGCCAAAATGCTGTTCTCAGGGGTGGAGGGTTCTTTACCTTTTTTTATGTGCTTTTTAGTGGAATTACATTTTTCTGATCTAAATTCTCTTGTCTTCCATTTGTGAGTTGTATTTTTTCAGTCCTGCCCAGAGTTTGGCACTGGTGATGTGCACTTGTGTGCAGCTGCAACATTCTTTCCTGGTGCAGCTGCTCTGCAGCATAAATGAAATAATTACTTTTTTATAAAACACCTGAGTATGAGAGAGATAATGGAACTGGGAAAACATATATATTCTTTTAAAGTAAAAATAGATTCTTCCAGTTACTAGACTGCACAGTCAGCCCAAACTGGTATTTTGGGCTGTGCATCTCTGCAGCGTGCAGGTTTGGAACTAGAATTTTGGCTGCCAGTTTTATTGCTGTGTAAGAGAGCAGCTTTTGCCAGTGAAATGAGAGCCTGTGTGCTCACAGCGACATGAAAGTGGTGACAGATTTTTCTTCTCTGAGCACTGAGGGCCAAATGCACCCACTTATGCCAAATAAGCTGCTGTTGGAGTCAACTGACTCTTGCCGCCTTCTGCCGGGACAGCATTTGTAAGCCTAGGCTTACGTTCGGATTACACTGATGGAATCCCAGATTTCCCTTCCTAATTTGAGGCACAGTTTGTGTGTTGCATTTGGTTCTCTGGTGACTTGTGGTCTCTCCTGTCTTTCACTCTAATAGGACATTGGTGCAGGCAAAGGCAAGTACTACGCTGTCAACTATCCCCTCCGGGACGGAATTGATGATGAGTCCTATGAAGCAATATTCAAGCCAGTAAGTGAAGACATCTTTGCTGAGTGATTCTTTGTGGATCATGCTTTGTCATTGGGTGGCTCATGGAGCCATTCTTTGGGGAGATTGATTCAGTCTTCTGTGATAAGATTCTTCAGGGGCTCTATTCCTCCCTAACAATTGCAGTCTGTCGTCAGTAAGCTTCTCTTTGTAAGAGCCTCAGTGTTACCAATATAGGGGAGTCAGCAGCTGTGGCAACGCTAGGGGTATCTTCATGTCACTTGCTGACATGGACATTACTGTGTTGCTGCGACACTGTCCCGTGGAGAGTGTGTAACAACGGGTTTCTTGTTTAGGTGATATCTAAAGTGATGGAGACGTTCCAGCCTAGCGCAGTTGTCTTGCAGTGTGGGTCAGATTCTCTGTCAGGGGACAGGCTGGGTTGTTTTAATCTGACCATCAAAGGTAAGAGTACCATACAGTGCCAGTGTTGAACTGGCGTAACTGATATAATTAGATTTCATTGAAAAGTTTGTTCTTCTTATGCCATGAGGCTATGACCTTTTCCCCCGATGCTTTTGCTGCAGGTCATGCCAAGTGTGTGGAGTTTGTAAAAAGTTTTAATTTGCCTATGCTGATGCTGGGAGGAGGTGGCTATACGATCCGCAACGTGGCTAGATGCTGGACCTATGAGACTGCTGTGGCTTTGGACACTGAAATTCCCAATGGTAATTCTCCCCAGGAGCCTTTGAAGCAAGACAAAGGGACAATGACACTCTAGTAACAGAGCTAAGGGAAATGATGTTGCTGTGGGAGAGGTAGCAACCCTAAGATGTTTCATTAGCTTTTGATTATTACTGTGGAAGAGCTTCCCTGATTTGCAGTAGCTGTTCTTTGCATTCAAGTCCTGTAGCTCTCCCCTCTGGCAAAAGGTACCCAGCAGCCTTGCTGTCTTACTGAAATGAGATGACCTTCCAATGAAAACTGTGCATGCTGATAGTGTTTAACTGCCAAGTAAGCTTTGACTGCACTGTTGCTAAGTTGTCTGTTTTGATCTGAATTTGGGCTATGAGAGCTTCAGCTCCTACACCTAGCTAAGTGCAGTTGTGCTTTTATGCAGCACTGAAGTACAATGTGTTTGTGGTATTTTGTTACTGGCCAGTGGTAATCTGGTGTTTATTCCTTTTTAACTTGCCTGCAGAACTTCCATATAATGACTATTTTGAGTATTTTGGACCAGACTTTAAGCTCCACATCAGTCCCTCGAACATGACTAACCAGAATACCAATGAGTATCTCGAGAAGATCAAGTAAGTGTTTGTTCCTCTTCGCGAGACTGGCACCTTCTACTGGGGGCTTCACAGCCGTGGGTGGCATCTTGCTGACGGAGGTGTTCCTTTCCTGGCTGGCTCTAGGCAACGTCTCTTTGAGAATCTGCGCATGCTGCCTCATGCCCCTGGCGTCCAGATGCAGCCAATTCCTGAGGATGCTGTTCAGGAAGACAGTGGAGATGAAGAGGAGGAAGATCCTGAGAAACGCATTTCGAGTATGTGCTTGTCTCTGGCATAGTTGCATTGCCCGGCTGGGAAGCGTGCTGTTCAGAGCCTGTGGGTGCCAAAGCTGAACAAGATCAGTTAGCTGGAGAAACATGCAGGCTCTAAACTGAGTTACCTTAGTAAAGAGAGGAGGATATATGACTTAGATAAATCTCTATTCTGGTGTCCTTCGGTTTGAATCTGTTCCCACCGTTCTGATTCATTTTGTAAGATAAAGCAATGATGCTAAGCACTGCAGGGCTATAGATTTCCTTTCCCTTGGAGAAATAGCACTTTTACCAGATAATTTCCATAATGGGAAAACCTAGGCTTTAATGTGAGAATTTAAACAGTTCCTGTGACGTAGGTGCTATGACAGAATGCTTTCTGGGAGACTGTCAGGTTTGATCCCAGAAGTTGTCTTCCACAGTGAAAATGCTAGTTTATATCCAGATTGGCTGGTGGCCTTTAGATCTGGCAGACAGATTTTCTCAGTGTGAGGTTGGTTAACCTGCTTATGCTGTCAAGTCTAGACATCACACTGTACCTAATCCAAGTCGTACATGTGATCTTGGATCTTAGGCAGGAGCAGTTAGGAGTGATGAGTTAAAAGATACGGCGGGTAGAAAGATAAAGTGTTTTTATCATGGCCTAATTCTGACTTACGTAGGCTCGTTAGTTCATTCCAGTGTGTAGATGTACTTGGAGAAGTTAGTGCGTGGTGTCTCCTGGCTTCTAAATCTGCTGAAATCTGCTGAAATAACCTCTTTTCCTCTTCACACTCAGTCCGCAACTCTGATAAGAGAATATCCTGTGATGAAGAATTCTCTGACTCTGAAGATGAAGGGGAAGGAGGGCGCAAAAATGTTGCCAACTTTAAGAAAGCTAAGCGTGTGAAAACAGAAGAGGAAAAGGAGGAAGAGGAGAAGAAAGGTAAGCATGAGAGCTAGGACTAGAAGCCCGCCCAGCTCTGTGGAACTCTGCCTGGCCTGTACTTTCCTACTGCACTACTGTGTGTCTTTTTTTTTTTTTTTTTCCCCCTTAGATGAGAAAGAAGAGGAAAAAGCAAAAGAGGAGAAAGCAGAACCCAAAGGGTGAGCCCTGTCTCCTGGCATGGTGATTAAATGGCTGTGCCTGTACTGTGGGATGTTGCACAACTTGAGGGGTTGGAGGAGAGATGTGGTAGTTTGGATGGCTTTGTCATGGGCTCTTAACGGGAAGAAGCTTGCATGTGTAGAACAGCACACCTGATAAAGCGCTGTGAGAGCAGAGCCCTCAGTGAAAAAGGCTTAAAAATACTGTGCCTTCATTCAATAAGATGTTACAAGTTTTAGATGAAGATGGGCCGTATAAGCAGTATTTTTACGGTTGCAACTCTGGCTTGTTATTAAAGCTTGGGCACAGAGTTGCTTGTTTAAACCAAATTCTTCACTGCTTGCTTCCACAGGGTGAAGGAAGAGACGAAATCCACCTAAGATGGCTGCAGCTGGACAGTACCTGTCAGTGCGTAGTTGTCGTAGGTTAGCTTCTCTGGTTGCCTCCCATTCCACAGGATTTATATTTTATATATGTTTCTGTATATATTTCTATATAAATATATAAATGACTTGAGAACTGTAAATTATTCCTTGCTGCACTCCGCTGGGAGCAGATAGGGAGGATTCTGCGGAGTAGACAGACCTGCACTGCCCAGATTTGGTGACTGGGAAGTTTCACTCTTGCCTTCCACTGCCTCCTTAGTGTGTCTTTAAAAAAATCACTTCCTTTCTTTACTCTCTCCTCTGAAATAACCACCCTTTGAAAAGAATAATTTAAGTAGAAGTAGTATCTGCATTTCAGGTTAGGTGGAAAGATGGCCATGAAATTTCTTTTTTTTTTTTTTTGCTTTTTTTTCCTTCCCTTTTTTTTTTTTTTTTTTTTTTTTTTGGTGGGAGAATATGAGTTCCCAAATGAAGCCTGTGAGAGACTGACTATTCTTTTGGTCTTCAGTTTGATTCCACCATGGCAAGTAACTGCAAGCTGGTGCCGCTTCTCAGGGTCAAATAGTGCAGTTCTTGAATAGAGTTGGCTACCTCCCTGCAGCAAACTTGTGGAAAGAGATGAAGCAGCTTAAAAGCAATCTGAAAAGCGCTTTAGTGAATTAGCCCAAGAGCCCTGCAGGTGCAGATCTGGAAAACGCAAAATGAAAATCACCCTAATGTGGTGGTTAACATTTTCCAAGATCTTGCAGATCCAGTTAGTGTGGCAGCATTACGCATCTCGAGTAAGAGAAGGGATGAAATTTTTATACCTTTTTTTTCTATACCTATGCCCCTCTTTGGGGGAGGAAGTGAGTTACTGCCCATTTGGCCGCCTGCTTTGCTTTTCCTGCTTGTTCTGCCCTCGGCTGCATGTGCTGTAATGTGCTTTCTCAGTACTGACCTGTGTCCTAGGCTGAAACCACTGCAGAAATTCCCAACTTGTCTAAAGGCCAGACCAAACAGAGCCTGGCTGTGAAACCTCTTGTCGATGTGTGTCACTCACTGAAAAACTCTTCTCTGAAGTGAAGGACAAATGTTTTCAAATTTAACCTTTCCTCTCTCTTGCTCTCAAGGCCAGTAAATATGGAGAACCTTTTTATCAGCCCTTTGAGCTGTTATCTTTATAAGGGAACAGCAGATGGGGCTCTGTACATTTTTATAACTACTCCTCTTCCTACTCCCACGCATTATCTCACACCCAAAAGTCTTTTGTGACCAGAACTGGCCTTTCTTTTGCATCTTGTTTTGTACAGCTGATCATTAGATGAGCTTTTGGTGAAATGCTTTGTAGAAGTTTTGCAGGCAGTTTTGACTCACTGCTCTCCTTTCTCAGGGGGATTCCTCTGTCCATAAAGAGGATCTGTACCTCCCACGGAGCGCTGCTGATGGTTTCAACTCTAATAATGCTGCTAACTTAACACAGGTTATTTTTTAAATGTTTTATTTTTTTAAATACTTCTTTTCCCTTTTCCACCGTGAGTTTTTTAGTCTCTTTGAATCTGAGTGACATGTCACTCCCGCTCTTCAGTGTTTGTATGTGAAGCGAGAGAGATCAGTGTATCTTTGTGTCTGGGGGGGAAATATATTGTGGTTTTTTAAAGATGCTTTTATTTTGAATTTTGAGAATCTTTGTAATAAAACTGGTACATTTCTATGGTTGGTGTGAGTTTGTACTGCTTTCTGCTGAGAGTAAAAACTCAGAGTGGGAGTTCAGTTTGTTTTCAGAGCCATTGCTGGAAAATGGTGCAGTAGCTTGGTCGTGATCATCATGTAACGTAGGTCCCAACAACAAAAAATGACAGCTGTAATAAGGCTTTGGAAAGAAAGGTGAGGTGAGGCATGATTACTTTCCCTCCTCTTTCAGGAAGAGGGCTAGATGCGTTGGTTTAAATGCAATCCACCAAAGCATTTTATTTGGAATATATGCTGCATGTGAAAGAGAGGTTGCTTTAGTTTCTTTTGTAGATTATTTTTTTTCCTCTCCTTTCCCCCTGTGTTTTATAAAGTAGCCTTGAAATTCTCCTCATGACCCTTCTCTCCAGAAAAGGTTAAGTCAAAATACTATGGGTTTTGTTTGCTCACAACTTTTCTACTAAGGGTCACTGGGGTAGTTTTTCTGTCTCTTTCCTAAATTACAGCTGGGTTCTTATCCAGCAGCATTGCTGATACTAATTGGGTTTGTGATTTGTTTGGAGTTACAGTACTTCATGCAGCTGACCCTTGCTCTGAAAGAAGTGTTAATCTAAAAAGAAATAAGAAGTTATGGGAAGGGAATATTTTTTGAATGAACTGAAGTGTTTTCTATCTGGTATTCAAGTGAAAACAATTTAATATAATTAGGAGCAGGTTAATTCTGCTACTGAGTGGTGATGCCAGCTGAAATAGACACAAAAGGTTCATAAGCCAAATCTGCTGTTTGTGTAGTAAAGAAAAAGCTTTGCGTGGCACAGTTGACTTTCATTGCTGTAATAATACTCCAGGAAACTTAGTTATCCTTTTCACCATAGCAGGCAATTAAAATCCTCTCCTCCTTGAACAAAAACAACTGTACAATTCAAGTTACCCCTGCCAGATCATGCATGGAAATGTGCAACTGCAGTCCTTCTTTCTTCCAGTGTTTCTTAAAATGGCTGCCGCGATGCCGTACAGCAGCTCCCTGGCAGATGCACTGAGCCCCGGATCTCAGCTGGGGCACAATGCAGCTGTGTCTCACATGGCAGACAGCGAGCAATCTCAGAAATAATTTGCAGACCACAGTGCCTACATTTAAAATAGCTTTTTTTTTTTTTTTGCCCCCCAAATGAATAGGGATGAATACCCTGCTGCATTTGGAAGCAGGCCACTTGCTTTAGCTTTCCACTGTTGATAGGAGGATGTGCTGCATAAAACTAAGAATTTTGGCCATTTCCACCTACCTCAAGGGCTACAGAAGAGTGGTGATGGTCCTCGCCCCAGGCCCTGCCTTGCTAGGGTGGTGCCAGCGGCTTTTGGGCAAACAATGGTCCTTGCTTTTCCTCCAGCTTCTTCTTTGCCAGCCAAAACAGCAGGGGCAGGTGATTAGATGGGAATTAGGAGCAGGCCATTAAATGGAGGGGCTGTGCACTACTGCTACAGCCTAAGCTGGCAGAAGGAGCTCTTGTGGAGGCTGTAGCCTCCAAGCTGAGCTGATGGAGGGGGGCAGTGCTCCTTCCTTCTGCTGCACGCCTGTCTCAGGAAAAAAATCACCTCAATCCCTGTGCAGATCACAGGAGAAATGACAGAGGCACCCATTGTGCCTTCATTTTCTCTTTGGAAAAGAATCTTTGCTCCCAGTGCATAGTTCCTGTGCTCTAGCATGTCTTTTCAGGAAAGAGAAGCCAATCCTATTCTAAAGCCACTAAAAAAAAATAATTTAAAGAAACCAAGCTCAAAATGTGAATTTTACCCAGTAGCCCTCCTTATGAGAAAAGACTGTTTTTTCTTTCCCCCCCACCAGGAAAAAAAAGGGTTAGATCTCCAAGAAAACAGGTACCGAGCAGCCAGCTGAACAGCGATCCTAAGGTAGCGACAAGAGGCTTGTGTGAGAAAGTCCTTTGTGGCCGTAGCTCTACATCTGCTGCAAGTCAATTAACTGCGAGCAGAGCCAGGGCTGGGGTGATTAAATGCAGCAGCTGTTGAACTAAATAAGCAACTGCTATCTTCCCTGGCCCTTGTCTGGCATCCAGGACAAGAAGGACTCAAGCTCACCCATAAAGGGGTCACCATTTATTCCTTTCAAATGTTACAAGAAAGCCCATACAGCTTTTTTTTTTTTCTTTTAGAAGTTAGAAAATTGCAAATCAAGTGTTTTGGCCATTAAAAAATTATTTACAGAGAAAAGAATGTTGCTTCACATTATACAGCTGGCAGGCCCCCTCCCTCCACCCCACACCCTAAAAGTTATCCCTTAGAAGCAGAATTAAACACAGCGGACTTACAAGCTTTATGGTTTTAAGCCAATAGTAAGACATTATAAAAAACTAACCAGATTAGCTTTTAAACCATCGATTTCTATAAAAAGCACAAAATACTTTAAATGAAGTCAGAACCAGGAATGTAAACTGAGAAAAAAGAATCCATTGAACAGTCACTGGCTTGCTGGGCTTCGACGGCTGCCAGGAGGAGAGGGGACAGTCAGGAGGCCAGCAGAGATACCAGAGTGGGATGTGAGATCTGGGTTCTTACAAACTGTAAATTCCAGTTATGTCCAGGATAGTCTTCCTCCACAGTTTTAAAGGATTCAGGTAAAACTACTCCAAGTTGTGGTGGTGGTGGGAATCCAAACCAGCTTTCTAACAGGGGAGGGGATGAAATAACTCGGGGGTGTGTGTGTGTGTGTATTGGTTTTAGAAAGCATTGTCAGTTCTAGGTGGGACGGGGAGGTGTGTAGGCAAGGCAGCGAGTCCGTGGTGTTACCGGGATGGAGAGGATGGCGTAAAAGTCTTAAGTTAGGACGATGCCAGGTGGGCTCTACTCTTCCTTCTGCTCCGCCGGAGCTGTTGCAGGCTCAGGCCCCGCAGGTTTGGAGGGCTCCTCTGGTTTGGCTGTATCCCCGTGGCTTTCCCCTGGCTGCTGCTTCTCTTCCTCCTTGCTTCCTCCCGCTTCTGCATCCTTCCTCTCGGGCTCAGCTCCCTGCTGCCCGTCCGCAGCAGGGCTGCTCTCCCCGGGGCTGCCCT
>NW_009202842.1:17848-18156 GCF_000690835.1 Fulmarus glacialis | reverse complement strand
GTCCTGCATTATTCACACACTGCTAGCCCAGGAGTACAGGAGGAGCTCTCAGACCTAATCCGGGCAACGTTGCGCTCATTACTCTGATCTCGTTTGGGAAAATAACGCCGTTCATTTGACAGTATTTTCGAGAATACTGGACTATACGAACAAGCCTTTATAAACAGCGTACATCCCCACCACCGCACCAGCGGCTGCAAACGCGGAGGATGGCCTTTCACACCTAATCTACACACAAGCAGACCATCACAAATTGCTCCCCAGTTCTCTCTGTTTACTGCCTGCTGAAGAAAAGAGCCAAAAGTCAG
>NW_009202842.1:17456-17802 GCF_000690835.1 Fulmarus glacialis | reverse complement strand
TATTTCTCTCTTTGCTACAGATGCAACGGGAATATGAGTCTATAGCCAAAATGCAAATCAACATATTTTTCTACCTACCCATCCATCTATCTATAAATATATACCTGCAAGCAGCCAGACCTGCCCTTGCCATTCAGCTCGCTTTGCTCAGCTCACTCCGCCACCTGCCCTTATTTCTGTACGCTGAACAGCACGCGAACAAGATGCTTTGCAAAACAGAGCTATGCCTGCAGCAGGAGAGGCAAACTCCTGGATCGAGTTGAAAGTTTGCTGCAGAAGTTTGCAAGCTGCTTGCAGCGAGCCTCTGCAACAGACCCTGTCTGCACCACACCATGCTGCCCGTAAC
>NW_009202842.1:0-17420 GCF_000690835.1 Fulmarus glacialis | reverse complement strand
CAGGAATGAACTTGCAGCGCTTCTAAATAGTGGAGCACTAAAAAAGCAGGCTCATTACCTGGACACATGGCTTCTCATTACTCCATTGCTTCAGATGCCAGATCCCTTGGTGCTGCAGATCAGCTCAAAAATTTGAAGTACTCCTTTCTTTTTTCCCCCCGTTCCCTCTTTCTGTCTTTCGTTCATTCATTCTTTAAAAAAAAAGAGGCTTGACTAAAGTTAGCTTAAATTTGTTAAGAATAAAACCGGCATTAATGTTTATTTCAACTTCCTAGTGCAGCAGTGTACTGAAGCCCAGCCTGCCCAAGCCTCTTTAGCAATGGAGTGGTTTATTTAATTTGTCAGTATAATAGAAGCAGCTGAGTGAGAGACAGAGAATGCAGTGTGGTATAAAAGAAACAAAGGCTAAAAGTACCACTATTTTGATTCCCTTTTTAAAATTACTTCCAAAGTGTGGTATCTATTGTGAAGAATAATGCTGAACAAAGCACAGTGTCTTGGCAATATTCACAGAGCTCATTCACAGAGCCAGTTCTGTCTGTACATTCAGAGGTAGAATACACTTATAAATGATGCATTGGAAGGACTATAGTTCCTATTGTATTCCCAGTGTAAACAAAAAGACAGACAGAAGCTGAATGGCATATGGGCAGCGGGGCCACACTTTATTCAACCATTCCAGCACCATTGTGAAGGTAAAATGCAACGGGAGTTCTCTCTCCCTCTAACTTCAAATCCAATGAACACATTTTGGGTTAGGCTAACAATTTTTAAAAATATATATGTGTATTTGTATATATATAAAAACACAGATTTGGTGGTAATTTTGTACACTTCTGTGGAAAAGTGATCTTTAAAGCAATCCGCGACAGGGGAAGGCTGTTGAGTTTTGGAGGTCATTCCCAATGGGAGTAAGGAGCCTCTGGAGAAGACTGGCTGAAAGAGGGTCTGTGCGGTGGCTGTGCAGGCGAATGCTTGATGCATAGAGCCAAAATGGTCTAAAAGAGCAGTTGCAAAAGCTGGGAAGGAGGCTGAGGTGCTCAGGATCTGACCTACCTGGACAAAGATGTGCCATTGGAAGGGGCAGTCTTTGTATGGACTGGAGTCTCTCCCTCTTTTCCCACCACTGCCCCCCATTTGTTAGCCAGCACAGACTGTCTGAGCCTGCAAATGGAGATTGGCAACTTTGCCAGATGAGCATAAATCGCCTTTACTAAGTTTGCTGAACAGTTTATGGTCAGAGAAAGCATCTTCACTGTGTTTGAGGGGGAAGGAAAAACCACTCACATGGAGGAAAGATTAAAATTAGATGTGTCCTTTCTGCCCTTGCTCTGTCAGCTGATGCCAGGAAGTTTTATGATCACTAGCTCCTCTCTCTCCCTTTATATTTTCTGCTCTCACATAAAGGCTCGTGTGCTGAAACTCTGCTCACTGGATTCAGTCTTTCCGATTCATGCAGGCATGCCTGTGTCCGTGTGATACAGCGTATCTGCTGCACATCACACCCCTCGGTTGCATTTGGAGGGATTTGTGTGAGTCCCCCACTAAGGGACCAGTCCGCCTTTTCTTTTTTTTTTCTGTTGGTCCTGTTGCATTTGCTACTTGCTCATTGTGGGTGATCACTGACCGAGTTCCAGCAACCAGATTAGGAATTGTGTGTTCGGTTTTGTCTGACGGCTGTTTTGTGTTCCTTACAGGTGGGGCCAGGCAGGATTTCACACCTGTTTGAAGTCCCTGGAGAATGCTGTCCTTTGGGAGCTGAGGGGGGGTTCCCAGTTGGTATTGGAGCCGTCTGGAGATGAGCCTGCCTGACCTGTCCTGGTATTAAAAAGCCTGGCAGAATGTGCTTTGTTCTGATGTGATGGAGATTTTGCAAGTTTCTGCCTTAGATAAGTCACTGTCTTATCAAAATCTAACACGATCATATAAATACAGGAAAGCTCCAGATGAGGATTACTCAGCTTGATCCCTAAAGCTGAGTGCCAACCTCTCTTTATGAGTATTTATAGCCTTTAATTAAAATCAAATCTGGAAACTCTGTGTCCCTGAGTACTTTCCTAAATTCTTTGATTCTATTCACAAGAAAATAGTACTTGGATTAAAGTATGCTTGATGTTTCCAGGAAAAAAAAATAATACTGTGTTTTCACTGCTGCCTCCCAGAACTGATGCCCAAAATATTTTAGTGACTGTGCTTAGATGTCAGCATTGATTACAGATGTTTGTGTCTTCCCACTAGGGTTTTTCTCCATTGAGATCAAGCTAGCAGAAAGGGCAGTCGGAAGAGGATCTGCAGCTGCTGTAGTACTACGGTCAGAGCTTGATCCAAAGTCTGTTGATGGTCTTCATGAACTCTCTCGCTCACCACTGGGCGCTGGGCAGAGCCCAAGGCAGAGTAGCTACTGGCATTGCATACGGCTAAAGGATGAGGAAGAAAATAAAGACTGTGCCAAGAAAATGAACAGGCGAGTGACCAAGAGAAAAGAGCTTGGAACTTGGAAGAAGACTCAGACAGACTCACTGCTATTAAGAAGGCATGAAGTTGTTTTTCTCTTTTCAACTTGATAGAAATTACATCATTTTGTGCTGTGAATTTGAGATGCAGATGGACACATTTTGCCTATTAGAAACCTATTTTAAATGGCATTCGAAAAACACAGCCATGACATGAATGTGGGAATTCATAATTTTTGAATGTTGTCTCAGGTAGGCACACATATTTTCATTCCTGACAAATTATTGAAGTTGTACAGATGCCAGCTGGACACCACTAACCGAGGGCCAAAAAGTTATTGCTGAAGACACAGCAATAGGTGTGTTTCTAGAGGTTCATAGAGTTTGGACAGATAATAGACTCGCCAGACACTTATCACAATCAGTAATGAAAAATTGAGTTTCAAAATGAGCCAGCCTTTGCCAATATTTTCCAAATCAGTAAGACTCCTTCACCCCTAGATGTTTCAGAAGAGGCTGCTGGATCTTCGCATGGAAGGGACCTCTGCACATCTCTGCACACTGGAAGGAGTTGTGTGAGCTATACAAATATGTTGTTTATATTTGGCATGTCAGCATAGATTGGTTCTGTGACTATACCATGAAAATCAAAAATAACCTCTTTTTCAGTCACTCATATTATGACTGCAGAATTCCAATGTAGGTATAGTCGTCACTATTATAACTTAAAGTATTAGAAGTAAAGATACAGTCAACTCACAATATCTAAAAAGTTGTCAGATATTATTTGGTGTGCTGGAAAGAGGAATGAAAATTCGTGGTTTTTTTTTTACATACAGGGACCACCACAGATTTTCATTAAGGTCATTGGGAGTTACTTATAGCCTGATATAGGAAAAAAAAGCCTGGCCAGCTACTACATCACTACCATTCGATGTGTTCTGAAAGAAAAGATTCTTTTTATGACTTTCCAGCACTTAAGTTCTTCAAGAGGTGAGTCAATATCCATAGCAGAGGTTGTTTTAGGAAGAAAAAATTGTACCAAGAACAGGCAGTAGACCCTAGGTGTTGTATTTCAGTGACTGCCTAGCACACTGCACATCGTATTAGGGTATTGGTGGAAATGGAACATTTAAAAAAAAGTTAGAGGAAGAGATTTAATGGTTAAAAATTTAATGCCATATAGGTAACACGATTCTTAGAAATGTGTTTGTGAGGGAACAGAAACAGAAACTCCTGCTCTGTGTGTCCTATTAAAAACAAACTAATTGAATTCAACTTTCAGCTACTTTCTATGCACAAAAAGACCAAGAAAAATTTAGAGAAATAATTTTTTGGAGAAATTGCGTGGGGAGTACTTTTGAATTACAATTACATTCAAGAAAATTATAAGATGATTGAAGATAATTCATTAATAGATAAAGACTGAAATAATTTAATACATTATTCATGATATATTATTCTCTCAGCTCCCTTGTTGATGACCTTCTGGTTACTTTTTTTAAAAGTGCTAGTGAAAGCTATTCTTTACAAACGAATATGCAGAATTCCTGACATAGCTAAAATAATAAAATGTGGACATCATTGTACAGCATAAACATGTTTTATCTTTTGCCAATGATTATAAAACTTCTCGCATCAGTTCAACCTGGTTACTTCTGATTTATACCAGTGTAACCTAAGATTAGAAAAGTGTCTTTTCACCTCAAAGGCGATAGCTTCCAGTTGTTTTCCTTTACAAATTTGTACTTTATGAACACTCAAACACTGTTCTAAGTGCCTGTAAGCATTTAATAGTCTAACAGCATTTCATTCTATATAGTTTTTGTCAGCACACTAGTGAAGTCACTAAGCGTACTGAGGAAACAAATAGTTTCAGGAGGAGTGGATGGGTGAAAGCCCGGCTTCCCATGGAATAACATCCTACATTCCTCCAGCACCATGCGGTAAGGACTCTGCTTCTCCTCCCTGTGTCCTGTGACTTCCCCTCCACAATAGCCTTAGCCCCTCCTCAGGGCCTCAAGGCATCTCCTTCCCCATGTCCCCACGCTGCAGTTCTCCACTAACTCACTTTTACTATGTTTTGACCTCCCTCCTAAGCATTTCTTACAATGCCCCGCAACTTCCCAGATTCTTTAAGGTCCCTGATGAGCTTTCTACAGATCACCAGTTTCCTCAGTTCCCTCTTCTGTCTCCAACTACCATCTGAATAAGAGGCAGTATGTCTTGTGGGTGATTCTGTGCTGCATCTGTGCTTATTAACTGCACGGTGTTTATTTACTAGCTGCAGAAGAGAGAACATCTGTGCGTGTACTGCAATCTTCTGTCATTGGTGGGTAGGGATTGATTTGGATTTCTTGCCTCTTTGTAGCAGCTGCGTTCCTTGAAACAAGAAATACTTAATATTTCCGAGACGCTCTTGGTTGGACTTGGCAAAAACTGGTAAGGATGAGAGAGGCTGGACAGTTGAAGAGCAAAAATGCATAAGGCTACTCTTTTTAGGAATCCAGGCTAAAATATGCTTAATGGATAGATAGCATTTTCAGGCTATGAAGCATACTGACTTCTATCCATTTGTTTTTCACCTAATTTCAACTCTGTCTTTACCATTTCTTGTCATCCAGTAAAACGGAAGAATAGGAAAAGCAAACTGTATTTTCTTTATTGTCCAGTCCTCTGTCCTTCAGTGGACTGCTTAGTAAATGGACATATGCCATCCATTTTTTTGTTTTCAGTTTTCATCTTTTCTCTCTCCTCTAATTCCCTTCTGTCTGCCACTGTTTTATGCTTTACTGTTTTTTACAGTCTTCTTTCCTAACTACATTATATTAAAGCTTCTCTGTTCTAATCCTTTCTCTTGCTGCCTCAATTCATCACTTCTTTATTACAGAACTTGGATTCTTGCCCTTTTATTCACTAACTAGCTGTTACCTTTCATTTTGTATCTTTGCAAAGCATTTTTCTCCTTTAACCATCTCTTTTCTCCCCCTGCTCCTGTTTTTCTCCATTTGTTACTCCTTTCCTTTATCCTTTAGTTTTCCATATTCTCTCCTCATCATCCAAGCCCCATTTCCTGTAGTAAAAGTCTGACAGGTAAAACATTATTGCTATGTTGTGTGCTCTATTTGCTGAATTCTTGTTTGAAAGAACATTAGGCGTGCTTCCAAAATGTCTGAATGTTACCAATTGCTGAATTAACGTGAGCAAGTTTTCAAAGTTCTCTCTTCCACAAGAAGGTTGATTGCATACTTCCTACAATCCAAAAGTAAAGGAAATTAATAACTGTAAATTAAACTGAGGAGGATAACAACATTTTGCACTTAAAAAATACTTTTCACCCAGGTATTATATGTTAGATGGGTAAAGGTAAGTGCTACAATTATTACCTTTCTTGACATGAAAACTTAGGTTGTATAAGAGCCTAACAGGAGGGAATTTTCTTTCCTAAATTCCTGTTCTAACTGTGTTTGACCCCACACAGATCTTAGAAAAAGCCAAATCTCCCACAGGTAGCAGCTCCTTAGCCTGATACACTTCTGTGTCATTCCCCTGGTTTTACATGCAGCTAAAGGCGAGTTGAAGATTTCGTCTTATGGGAGATGTCACCAGCCCTAGGCAGGCAGATCTTCTGGAGCAGATACCTAATATTTGGACTTGCAGTGATTGCTAGACAGATTGGACTTGCTGTACAGATTGTTCTTCAGTGCCTGAGGGCAGTGAGTAGCATGCTTACGTCTATGTGTTTCACAGAAGCTTGGAATGATGCATTTTTTTTTAAGAATGTTGTTGCTATTTTTTTCCATAACTTGCTTTGCTTTTTATGTTAGTTATCTTTTCTGGAATAAGGACTTTCTTTCTCACAGACAATCTACTCTAGTGCTACAATGACAGAAAATCCAAGGAAAAATGCTAACATGTTTTCATGGGAAAGCAGACCAATCATATAATTCCCCATCTCCTTAAACTATGTTTGGCAAAAATAATCACTTAGCAGCATTAGAAGTATTAGAAGTATTGAATTGT
The DNA here is from genome assembly GCF_000690835.1 of Fulmarus glacialis. Classification (NCBI taxonomy): domain Eukaryota; kingdom Metazoa; phylum Chordata; class Aves; order Procellariiformes; family Procellariidae; genus Fulmarus; species Fulmarus glacialis. Next base: position 10,944 of record NW_009202842.1, on the reverse strand, counting down.
TAAATGTAATCCCAAAGGAATCTGCCGGGGCAAAGCCCATCACTCCTGCACTGAACAAATGTGATGGCAGGTTGCACTTCCCTGAGGCCATAATAGATGGTAATAGTCAAAGAAAGGAAGAGAGCAGAGGCATTCTTGCTTGATACAGGAGCCAGTTTGATCCTAATGCATCTAAGGATTTGACTGCAATTAATCAGTGTACGCACCAAAGCAGCAATGTAACGCTGATGGTTTTAGCAAGGCCACCACCCATTGTGCTGGGACTGTGTGTACAGTTTAAGGTCTGCCGTGGTGTATTTAGAGTGGAGTCTTGCAGAGAAAACACACAGTTTGCTTTCTGACTGTGGTCTGACTTGTCTTTGCCTTGTCTCATCTTTGCACAGAAAAGAAGGGGAGCAGCAAGCATCCCTTTCAAAGCAAGGATACACATTGTTTTTCCCCTTATGTGCATGGAAGAGAGTCATTACCTTTGAGCTGTGGGGCTTCAACCTCTGCAAGGTATGCTGCTTGGAATTCCCTCTGTAAGACTGTGGGATGTGCTAGAGATGTATGTTCTTGCTTTTAAAAATTGCAGAGTTCCCCGAGTCATTGCTATTCTTTCTGGCACGCCCTTTGGCAGCTGCCTTTAGTAGTTATTTGCCAAGAACAGTGAAGGCCAAGGGTTCCCGTAAAGGTGGACTACAGAAGAGTGGTTTTGCTGAGTAAGAACGAGTGGACAAATCACCCAGATCATTCATAGGGACTTTGTGCCATTGATGCACCGTGGGCTTGCTGCACTTCTCTCCCTTTGTGCTGCCATGTTGGCAATGGCTGGAGATTGTTTAATGCAGATTATCCAGGAGATCCACAAGCACCATTATTTCCATTGTATTATCTTAAAGCTGGACTTTGAAAAGGAAAACCTGCATTTGCACCATTTACTGTGCAACAGTGCTTCAGTATACAAGTGGCTGTGGTTGGTAGAGAAGTGAACTTTAAAAACCAAGGGCAAGTGATGGCAATGAAAGACTTCTAAAAAAAGAAGTTATGTAGTTGCTTTTTTCTTCTAAAATAGGTTTTGTAAATTTTCCTTTGCTTCAATTCATTTATCACTGATTAGAAGTGTCATACATTGTAAAGCCAGAAAGAGCTATTACAGTCAGCTGTTATGACTACTGGTATAACACAGGCTGTAGGCTTTGTAGAATAAGTTTTATTTGGTGTTAGGGATAGTATTTTGTAAAATGTTGAGTCTCAAGTAAAAATATGCAGCAATGGAGAATCAACCATAGCTGCAGATTGTTTGAGGGGCTAATTACATTTACCGTTAAGGACAAATATGTTATTCCTAAACTCTATTTGTCACCTTTTAACCTGGTTCTTTCACTTGTTTGTATTCTAATCAGAAGAGCCCTCCATTAGCATATTTTTGCTCCTTGTGTTTATACTTTCAAACTACCATCAAGTCACCTCTTAACCTTCTCTTTTTTTCAGTTAAACAAGTTGAATTTCTCTTGCTCTAAATCACATTTCCAACTTTTTAAACATTCTTGTGGTTCTTCTTTAAATTCCCTCTAATTTTTTATCCTTGTTCTTGAACTGAGGACACGACAACAGGCAGAGGATCTGAAAAGCAATCCCACTAGTCCTACGTTCTACTCCTGTTTCGTTATGAATCAAAGAGTTGTACTAGTACTTTACCACAGTAGTAGACTGAGAGTTCATGTTCAATTTGCTACCCATCATGACCCTTAAGTCTTTCCAGGATAGCTTTGCCAGGATATTTTTTCCAAGTATGGGCGATTCTAGTCTTCAAATGATCTTCCAGCTCTATCTTTTGGAAGAAATGTCATTTGCTACTAACCCATTTGCTCCTTCAAAGCAGACTTCTTACAACTTTAAGACATCCAGTAATTTTTTGCTGTCATGAATTGCGCTGGCCAGACTATGTTGTAAAGGAATACTGCTGCTTGAAAGCCTTTGAAAAGTGTCGTTCATATTTGATGCACTGTCCTAAGCTTGAGGAAGGACATGTGCTCACTGACAAACATATTAAGGAAACACTTGACTGAGAGTTTAATATCTCTAATCAGAGATTGGCCAATAGTTTATTTGTGGCTTCTGCGACATGTAGTCATCCCGTTTCTGACAGTTTCTAGCACTTCTGCCCATATGTAAAAGCTCAAGACCTTCCAAATGACTTTTCCTCTCAGTTCTTCCAAGTTCAAAGAGTAATTTCCCCAAACATCTGCTTCATAACTAACCCCTTCTTCACACATTGTTTTTGGTCCTAGCTGTCCCCATTCCTTTTGTCTTTTGTCTTGAGTGCCAGTCCCACCAAAAGCTTCCTCTGCTTCCTGTCCTCGCCTTCCCCTCAGGAGGACTGAGTGAAGAGAGGGTACATAGTCAAGGCATGGAAGCAGGAGAGCACAGACAGATGCCCTTTCTGGAGCCAGCTGAAGTGGTTGATCACATCAGCACTCCCAAACAGCTTGTCACCGCCAGCTGAAATGCAGCTCAGGAGAAGAGCTCAGTGGGTGTTCCCTGCCCTGCTTCAGGGAAAGACAACTGAGTTAGCTCAAGTCACAACCAGCACTGGCTAAAATAACCTGTCTCTGCCTTAGATTGGGGTGCACATGAATATATTACTTTATTCCATTATGTAACCTCCGGTGCTGGTGTGGGAACAAATGGTTGGGGATGGCAATTTCTGAAATGGGTGTGGCTGCTAGCAAAGTGCAGCTGGATGAATTTGATCAATCTGAACAGGTTTACACACTATACCTTTACAATTCAGCCCGTATGTCTTTGTGTGCAAATGTTTCCTTACTGGCTTAAATGCACTTGTACTTTCTGTTTAGCTTGGAGTGAAATGTATAAATTCAGCTAATAAAAGTCAGGGTAAGCTCTAGTGTGGTCGCAAATTAAATTGCTATATTTGATATAAACTGCTGCAACATTCTAAATAAATGAAGAAAGAAAAAGTTACAAAAATATTAAATGAATGAAAGTATGAATGAGCGAGGGAATGAAATGTAACAACTTTTCCACTTTAACAAAACAATTGATTTAAAATTCATGTGGGAAAATTTGTGCCATTCTCGTAACTACAGATCTGTACCAATTTAATTAATGGGGTGGTTCACAAATTCTCTTTAAAAGAAAGGCTTAAGCATGCGTGTATATGCATGCTTACCTTCAAGCATACAAGCATTGCCATTGCTTGCATGCTTACATTAAGCGTATTCTTACATGCTGGATCACAGCTGAAGCTTGCAGCAACGGGCCTAGAGTTACAGCCTGATGCTGCTAGAACTTTATGTTGTCCTTGTCTTATTACAGAGTGATAAAATAGTAGAGAGGTTATTAGTCTGAATAACACAGCCCAAAGCATTTTAATAAAATAAAATTGCTATCTCTTCAAACCGAATGAAGTTAAATTGATTGTTTAAAGAACATCTGACTGGATTCTTGTATTTGATAAAAATAACCGATATTATAAAATGTTTCACATTTTTTGTATTTTTAAGGACAAAAGGAATTCTTACCCCGTGGATGAAGCAGCAGATGATTTAGCCAGAATGCAAACCAACCAAAATCACCACGGAAGACAGGAACCCAAATAATCAAATTGTCAAACAAACAGAAGTAAAGAGCTAAAAGCATGAGGTTACTATAAGCTATTTTCTATAATAACCCTCCCACTCCATGAAGGAAGAGAGAAAAATCGCTAGTCTCTTTATGGAGTACATCAAATCTCATTTTGTTTTAATGTGTTGAAGTGCACACTGCAAAAGGCAGAGTTGACTCCTGGGGAAATAATGTTAAATCAGTTCAGAAAAAGGAAGTTTGGAAAAATACTTTCATTTTCCTTTTAGTGTTGCAACAAATGTATTCATCTGCCTAGATAATCTGGCATTTTAAATAACTCATGCTTAAGTTCTGTCAATTTGATCTCCCAAGGTTAATTGATTATTTCTACAACAGTCTTGCCGGAAAAGATCAGAGCGCTTACATCTTTCCATTAATCCTTGCTGTTCAGGGAGAGGGTGCAAAATGAGAGTACTACGATTGGCTTAAATCTTTGCAGGTCTCTCATTTCCCCCCCTCTAAAGTTGTCTCATGTCTGATTAGTTTCACGTCACGGCACTCCATTTCATTAGTTTCACTGACATGGCATTTCAAGTATGGTCTAGTGATGGGAACATCAAATCTACTTTCGAGCATCCTTCGCCAGTTACCACCCAAGAGCCCTAACTCCGTTATTAAAAAGGATGATTGAGTCAAGGGTAGTAAAGGAATGGTGAGAGATCAAACTGATTTACAAGAAGAAAAGACAAAAAAGTTTCGAAACGTCGCTTTCCTAAAATTGACATTCAGCATTTTGCTGTGGTAAACAACCATCAGCATGCGACACAGCCTGTCGGGGCTTTTCGAGAAGAGACAAGCTTTATCAGCAATTGCATGTTTGTCGTTGCCGTCCTTTTTTGCGGTGGCATAGGCGACACAATGGGGGATTAACCCTCATGCAAGGCAGTGTGACAACTCATCAGCTGAAAAACAGAACCTGGTCAAATGGCAGGTTTTTAACCAGCATTAAAACCGCTGGCATAGAGGATCCCTTAAAAACAACTAGACAAAAGCGCTGCTGTGGCTTGTGGGGAACCTTCATTTATTTGAAATGATGGCAAATTGTGTTTTCCTGTCTGCAAACAAAAATATTTCCAGCCCGTCAAAAGGCTGGAAATAAGCAGAAGAGAGAGGTTCTTTTCTGTTATCAGCCCCTTCTCCTGCATTTCACCTCTCCTCTCCCCTTCAATTCAGCTGATAGTTACACCTATTAGTGGTTTCCTCTTCCTTTTGTTTTTAATGTAAATGAAGACCTGACTAATTTAAAGAAATGTTGGTTTAAGACACGCTTAGCAGTGGGGGTAAAAGTCTCTGTCAGTGGCACTCCTGTGAATTAAAAATGCAATGGGTAAAATCCCCAGCCTGTGGGTGGGTGCAGAATTTGGCCATTGAGAATGTGGGAAGGCTGGCAAGGTGTGCCAGGCTCTCCCCTCCTCTTCACTTCCAGATAAAATCACTACTGTCTTGAAGTCTGAAAGGAAAGGCCACAGCTTTACTTAAGTAACCCTGGAGGTATCACCATCAGCAGGATTTTATCAGGTTTAGTGTATTAAGTGATACAATGATATACTAGTGACCATCTCCCTTTGCAGTGTTTTACACTTAGATCAGCAACAGCAAAGTCATTTAGAAAGATCCAGGGCACCAAAATTAAAACGTGTGTAAATTAAACACATGTGAAGTGCACAATATGTGGCAAATTAGTACAGAAAATACTGAGAAATGTGCATCTTCAGGGTTTGCCTGCACACCATGATGTGACAGGTATTATTGCCCTTTGTACAATTATTTAAACCCTGTAGGAATTCCCAGTGTCAGAGTATGTCAGCATACTGTTATTAGACAAGTTTAATTAGGATCTACCCTGCTGCTCCTAACAAGTATTTAATTAACTTCTAGGCAGGGTAATTAGCTTTAGATTGTGGCTGATTTTCTGCCTCACCTTCTGTTGACACTTGGCCTACAGTAAGGCAGCTTGCTTTGCTGACAGTGTAATGGATAGTAGCTTTGGGAAGACTAATATCAAGGCTGACTAGTCTAATAAAAAAAGGAAGGAAAAATAAAGGGGAAAGAAGATGAAGATAAAAGACAGAATAATGACTACCAGGTCAGGGTCCAAAGGGATAAAAAAAAAGCTATCCACCAGACAGGCAGACACAAAAGCCTGGTAATGGGAAAGAAACAATCTGACTTCAAGCATTTCGGAAGAATTGAGAAAAAAGTGTGACGTTGAAAAATCAAGTAAAGCACAAGGATTTGAGAAGTATTTATTTCATGTATTTCCTTAAACTGGATAAATGATGAAGCTTAATTACTATTTACATAGTACTATTGAGGTGTACCTGTACTTTTCTGAAAAATTCTTTCCAATATAAATGTATCCTTTAAAGAAATATGCCTCACTTCCCATCAGCACAGTAAAGAATATGCCACAAAGTGAGCATTTAAAACAATTAGCATAGACCAAATGAACCATAGCAAATTGGTCAGGTCACCGTTTAACCCGTTGGTGGCTTCTTGAAGAGCTCTGTGATTTCCAAGGGTGTAGCTTTTGATACATGGTATGCTATTCTTCTACCCAGTCCTGATATATCATTAAAAATAATGGGACTGCATTCAGTGCCGCAGCTACAAAAATTTTGGGGCTAGAGGGAGGGAACACTGAGGAATTTAAAACCCTTTCCCTATCATTAGGACAAAAGGGTTATAATTCTCTTTCATTTTGAAAGAAGAATAATTTTTTTAAGAAGTCTTTTAATTTTTGCAGAGTGCCCCAGGTATCAAAGCGCTGGTTCTCTCAAACCTGCCTTAGTTACAGAAATACACCAGCATTGCTCCAAAGCGTTCCCTCTTGCAGAAATACTACTGCTGGGCTTTGCACTGTTGTTACAGATTAGGCGAATGTTCTTCCAGCCAGGCTCAGCCTGATCTGGGCTACTTAGAGTAGCCCAAAGAGATTCGAATAATCACCAAAATATTGTTTGAAGGGGGACCTACGTGTTGAAGACCTACCACTTTTCATTATAACATTTCAGGTGACTTATAAAGGCTCATGTTTGTTTCACATTTCAGCAGCAGCTCTGCTCCGCGAAAAGGCAGCACCACCCTTAAGCTGAGTGGGGAGAAAACCAGACTTCGGGCTGCAGTACTGCTCCGTAGGTGTCCACTGAAGAGCAACAGAGGATGGTGTGCATGAAATGCCTCCATGAAGTTTAAAAACTTCCATCCCATAAGCTGACCATCCCCTTTAGAAGAAGGCCAAGGATTGGATCACAGTTGTAGTGAAATGGTTAAAACAATATACCTGCATCCCATTTGTTCACAGCCATGAAACACACTCTGGGACCATTGAAAGCAACCGCCAGATCTAGGTGCTTTTAGCAGTCACTTAAACTAACCACCATTGTTTTGGATAATTTTAACAATAAATGACTTCCTATTTGTTGAATAATGACATTAAAATAAATTCTGAAAACTGAAATAGATATTTTGGTTGTGGGTTTTTTTTTTTTTTTTTTGAGATTGGAAGGATAATACCCCTATCACCAACAGAGATATCAGATCTCTTGCATCTAAAATAGGGTTAACTGGGAGATGCCTCAGCTGACTGCAGCCTTCTTTTGACCCAGAATTCTGATTTTATGCTGGTTTATGCTGTTCTGTAAAACAAGAGTGAAACTGGAGTTATGTCCAGGACACTGGGAGAAACCTATGCGGCGTTTTGTATGTGTTAAAGAAATCTCTGTGGAGCAAATTATTATCCATTCTTCTCCTCTCTCACACAGCCAGGTCAATTAAGAAAAAGGGAAGAATGGGAAAAACTATTGAAAGTGTTCAAGAACTACTAACAGTATGCAGATCACGCTTTCCCTTTCTCAGGATGGGTGAGTAGTGTTCAAGTGCACTAACTAAAAAGATATGAGGGGTGTCAGATCAGACTTTGACAACTGAAATTGCCACGGCAGCTGAGAGAATTTTAATATCTATTTTCCTATCCTGAGGATGCTTGCAGCACCGCAGCCTGAGCAGTTGGAAACACAGACTGTCTGCCTGGAGGCATCTATGTCATTCCATAGAGATAGCAACCCTCAAAGACACTCCTGAAGGTTTTTCAGGATTCGCACTTTCATGCAGAGCTGCCCCCTGCATGCCTCCGCATCCCAACTGCCCAGGGAGGCACTTTGAGCTACTTGACTGTCACATCCAGCATGGGCCAACTGAGCGACACACAGCAGCGGAAACTTGGTTTGTCGCAGAAGAATGCAACAGGTCATTTTACACATACAATAGTCACGGATACCTTTTGGTCTTTCCAATCTTGCTTTAAAGCCCTCTTTGTAAATCTGAATACACTGCCCTTGCCCTCAGAAACAAGCATGACACCTGTACCGTGGCTGATACTGGTACTCATATCTTCAGACTCCTGTATTAGGTTTATGTGGCAAGGTTTTGGTAGTGGGGGGAGCTGCAGGGGTGACTTCTGTGAGAAAACACCAGGAGCTGCCCCCGTGTCGGATGGAGCCAGTTCCAGCCAGCTCCAAGATGGCTTTTCGTTATTAAATTGCCTTTATCTTGACCCACAGTTTTTTTTTCCCCCATCTTATTTTCTCCCTCCTATCCTGCTGAGGAGGGGGAGTGATAGAGCAGCTTGGTGGGCACCTGGCAGCCAGCCAAGGTCAACCCACCACAACTCCCCAGGGCAATGACTCATGGAGGTGCAGAAGAGGATCTCAAGGGTGGGCCATCATTACTTCATTCAAGACTTCAGGAGAAGGAGAAAGCAGCAGCAAGGGGAATCAATCACACAACATTGACATGGGCTCTTTCATATGCCAGTGCCAATGATAAAGAAACATTGGTTTAGTCTTCAGAACAATCATAAAAATTGTTCTTTAAAATTATTTCACTTTAAAAATAAATTGTTCTTCTTCAGTGAACCTTTTAGAACTCAACAGGACAAAGTACACTACAGACGACAACACTGGAGGACGGAAACAAGCAATATGACCTAATAGATGAGATCATTAATTCTGTAATTTCTGTCCTCCGTGACGCAGTTGTCTGTCTGCCAAATACCCATTATATATTTCCTAGTGAAAGCATCATACTACCCGTTACATGTTTTCTAGTGGAAGCATCATATATGAGAGATGACCTTCCATAGCAGACACAGATATTAGATAAGCCTTTAATGAAGCTGATTAGGAGGGTTACCCATAACAGCTAAGAAAAAGACAGTCTCTTTGCTGCTGGGATCCCGTTAGTTTGCACAGATATGCATGTAAGGATTGCATGCCCAGAGGAGCTCTTGGATAACATGATGATGGGTCCCTGCCTATAAAGCTTGTGGACAGACAGGCAGCTATATGCTATACCTTCTATATTCTGGATCCAAATGACTACTCCTATTGTCTGTCAAACATTTTAAAGTAGACAAATGTATATGGATCAGTGTTCATTATCATACATATCTATAATCAAGATGAATTACAGAACTCAAATGACGCTGGTTAAACATTTAACTTCAATTTAATTCTTTTTCTAGAACATGAAATGCACAATTTATCTCATAACCTCCTTGGCTGTAACTATCAGGAGCACTAATCACACCACTGTGGGATTAGAGAGAATTGGCTGTTTCCCCTTGCCTCGTAAGACCCCAGAGGTGTGATTATCTCATGGTTACCACACCCCTGTTGTGTCTCACTGCTTCAATGAAATAAATGAACTGTTAAATTGACAGTTATAAATGAAGTTCCTGCTGGCCAGCTGACTGTAGGGCATTTTGAAAAAAAAAAAGGAAGAAAAAAAAAGAGAGATACTAGGGAACAGTCATCTTTAAAAATTGTTTTCTAATTCTTTTGTAGCTTGTTTCCTCCTGAACTCGTGGTGTGGAACTAGTTCATGACAGAGAACTGTCCTCCTGCCCAGTGCTCCTTGCCAAGTGATCTGGTATCTAGGAACTCAGAAAGCTCAGCATGAACAAGCGGAAAAACTAAGCAAAAAAATATGACTGCTAGCTGTCAGAAAAAAGGCATTTATATAGAGTGTATTAGTAGTTCAAATGCGTCAGTCACAGGAGACTGTTTGTCAGGTTACATCTCACCCAGAGCAATGTATTTGGCTTTTATCCTCGTGACAAATGATTTCTCAACTTCTGTACCGCTGGCAACCAGCCAAGAGCCTAAAGTGAGCACTCTAATATGCCACCCCCTCCCACTGCTGTCTCACCCAGCAGCCGTCTTCACAGCTAGAAAGCTCGCTCTCCCCCTCACGTGTACACGTGTACGTGTCCTGGCCACACAAATTCCACAGTCTGGCCCTGGGGACAGACCAGCGGCTCCCACAGGAATTCTCCAACTGTGCTGTTAACTAAAAACATGTACGTAGTGAGGATAAGAACGCATGTGTTTTACTTTTGTCTCTCACTAACCTGTGCTGCTGTCCATCAGTTTTGTACTTTCTTCCCTATGTGCTGTAGATAACTGAAGGACAGTTTGCCAGAGGAGACTTTTTCTTTTTTGGTTCTCCACACACACCTGTGCCTGCAGCTCAGTCACTACTGCTTTTGGAGTCACTAGGAGTTGCACCTTGTTCACGAAGGCACATTAAAGGCCCCTTTGGATGGAGAGTCTCACTCTTAAGATGTGTTTTTCACCTTTTGAGTGGTTCTTGTCCTTCTTCTGCTTATCCTACCACTTTTGGAAGAAGGGGCAGGCAACTCAAGAAGAGTACAGGGATCTCGTTAGGTCATGCAGAGAGAAAATTAGAAAGGCAAAAGCCCAGCTAGAACTCAGTCTGGCCACTGTCATAAGAGATAAAAAATATTTTTACAAATATATTAATGGCAGAAAGAGAGCCAAGGAGAATCTCCATCCTTTATTGGATGCAGGGGGGAACATTGCCACCAAGGATGAGGAAAAGGCTGAGGTGCTTAATGCCTTCTTTGCCTCAATCTTTAAGAGTAAGACCAGTTATCCCCAGGGTATTCAGCCCCTTGAGCTGGAAGACAGGGACGGCGAGCAGGATAAATCCCCCATAATCCAAGAGGAAGCGGTTAACGACCTGCTACTCCACCTGGACACTCACAAGTCTATGGGGCCGGATGGGATCCACTGAGGGTACTGAGGGAGCTGGCCTCTCCATCATTTACCAGCGCTCCTGGTTAACAGGGGAGGCCCCGGAGGACGGGAGGCTAGCCAATGTGACGCCCATTTACAAGAAGGGCCGGAAGGAGGATCTGGGAAACTACAGGCCGGTCAGCCTGACCTCGGTGCCGGGGAAGATTATGGAGCGGTTGGAAAGAGGCTGGAAAGCTGCCCGGTGGAAAAGGAT
>NW_009202841.1:8862-11092 GCF_000690835.1 Fulmarus glacialis | reverse complement strand
CCAAACACTGATCACAGTCTCCTCGTGCAGGAAAGCCCACTAGCCAGCAAAGCAAGGGGGCCCAGCTTTTATTTATTCATCTGGGTATGATCCCAGTACCCAGATGCCAGATCCCCCCCGCCATAGCACACACAGGCCATTCCACTTCCCAGGGCCACCTGCTGATGGCCAGGCGCTGGGGAAGCCAAGGCTTCCTCTGAGCCAGTGATCTCATGTTATTCCTGCGCAGGCAGCAGCTGGAAATAGCTGGAAACATCTCTAAGAGTAATTTTTCCTATACCAGCTGTTGCCAGATGATGGTCTGTGAAGCCCTGCTGAGTAGTGAGCTCACGGAAAGTGATCTGCACCTGGGCTCAGGGGCCAGCCACCTTCTGAAGGCTTCCAGCCCCAAAACCATGGTGACATAGGTGTGGGGGTGCCTGGAAGAAATATTGAGGGCCGATAATATTTGTTGGTTCAAAGAGTTTGGGACATGTTGTTATATTCTGTGATCTCTGCTGTTTTTCTCCTGGTAGATACATATATAGCAAGGCAAAGTGGTGATGGTTTACCCTGCCAAGAGAAACAGGACTGGCATCGGATGATGTTGGGGTAGCTTAGCAGGACAGTGAGGTGGCCTGAGGGACCCTGTGCAACTGCCTTCTCTGCTTTTCGTACAAGGAGACAGAAATGCAAGGCAAGAGAAAAAGCCTGCACCTCCTCTCGCCCCGTCTATGCCTCTTGCTAGCAAGCTGTGGCAGGAGACGCTGTAAATTCCCAAAGCCAGAGCTGCCAAAATACTTTCTGTGAGGGCAGAAACTGTGACATTCATCCTTTCAGCATCCTTGTTCATCCGCTCAATGTGACAAGGAGGTGCCCCTGCAGTACTCTGTGTTTCCAAACACGTCAGCGGTTAGACACACAATGCCTGGAGAAGAAGGGTATAAAACAACATCCGGGAGCCTCCTCCGGGTGAGGAACACCAAGTAGATGGGAGAGGGTCAGAAAGAGGAGAGCAGGTCTGCAATGAGGGGCACCAGTGCTGCCGCGGCGGGAAGCGCACCCCATGCCGGGTGCTGCTGTGCAGGAGCTGGGGACGAGGGAGGCTGCGTGCCCTAGGGGGCCGCGGGGACAAGCATCTGCCCTCCCTCTGGTTGCGAGTTGCTGTGACTTGCCTACATGCTTGGAGGCAGAGGACACCCGTGCACGCTCTGCCGGTGGCTGCCTGCACGTACTCCCTGGTTTTCCCGGCTGGGGTGGAGGAAGAAGGCCTGGTTTCGGTTAAGCCCTCGGTCACACGAAGATGCCTTTCCTATTACTCTTTTGTTTTTCCTTCTAAGCAACGTTCCCATTTAACTCTTCCAACTCTCCCCCGGAGTGTTGCCTGCCCTGCCTGAGGGCTGGCCCAGGTCAGAGGTGATTCGGGAACAAGGGGCAGTTTTTGGACTCCGGGGCTGGAAACCCCTCAGCTCTGCAGAGGGGCTCTGGGAACCTCGGTGCATGAGAAGGATGACAGTGTTGAGAAGAGCTAAGAGACCAGGATGAAGATACTCCAGTGGTGTAGTGCTGAGCATGGTAGAAATACCTAAAGAGTCAGTCATTATCATGACTGAATTTGGCTCCAAACTTCAAATCTGCACAGGGGGAGTGGGGGAGGCGGAAAAGAAAACATGCAAAGGCCTTTTCAAAACCCAAGACCACAAGAAAAAACTTCCTATAAACAAATCAAATGGAAATATTTTTTTAGTTCTATAAACATTCCCCCTTGAAGCGTTCAACCCAAATATTGCATCACTGTGCTAAGACATAAACAAATCTTGCAATGAAAGAGATGCACACCAACAATAGACTAGCCTGTTTGCCTTGTCCAGGCTGTGAGAAGTGCAAAAAATAAACAAACAGGGCAAAGAGTGACAAGCAGAAGAGAGATGTCTGAGGAGTACTTGTTTGAATATTTGAGGGAGGGAGGACCACCCTCCCAAATCCCACTGAGGTTCAATAAGGAAATTCAGCTCCTTCAGGGTCCTTAGAAAATCACAGCTCTGGCAGGTCATAGGACACCAGCCAGACTTGTCTTTCAGAAAGCAAGGTAGCTTCTGGTTTTCCCCCAAATATACTATTTAAAAACCATCTTTGACATGCATATCTCTTGGGTAGAGATGTATTTATTTTTGCGGTGATTGTAATGGTGGTAGGAAGAACAAAACTGGCCAAGCTGTGCTGTGTTTTATACCGATGTCACGCTTCCCCT
>NW_009202841.1:6173-8799 GCF_000690835.1 Fulmarus glacialis | reverse complement strand
GGAGGCAGGGGTTTGGGGCCTGGCTTTTGGTTGGTAAAAATCTTTAAAGGCACTCTAGGAGGAATAATTTGGCAGCAAGTTAGAAAATGTGAAGTAGCCCACAAGAAACACACACCCAAGAAAGAGTGGCATAAGGTGATGCTGGGGGCCTCAGGGCTGCTGTTTGCTCTATCTTCCTGGGGTATTGGTACCCCTAATCTGGCTCTACCCCCCCATTTCTCACGTTTTTGGGATGTACTATGACCCTGCAGATGGAGTACCTCAGTGATGGCACACGAAGAGACCTGCCTCCAGTCCCCCCTCTTGCTCCCGCGCAGGGAGAGCACTGTCCCTGCGTGGGAAAGGAGAGTGGACAAGGACGGGCTGAGTGGGAGGCAGAGGCAGGTGAGGGACGGGGCGGTATGCACCATAGCACGACTGCACTCAGCCATTTTGGTACCACTCAGTATCGTGTGTTTAGAGTCGCAGTACCATGTTGGGACCAATATTTGGCTCATCCCTCATACAGACACTGTAAGAGCTGCCAAGAATCTCCCAGCTTTGTCTCTCAGATCAAGAGAGAGAGGTGAGGAGCTGCACAAGTCACTCTGGCGGGAGGGGAATTCGCTGTTGTTCCAGCTCACGCGAGAGACACTGTAGAAAGGGCCACTGCTGCTTAGCAGTTCAGTCTCACGGGAAAGTTTCACTACCAGAAAGCTAGTATAACTTGAAACCTCTTGGGCAGATAAACTGGCTCCGTATTCTGCTGAGATGAAACAGAAATATGATTATGCTTGATCCCTCAGCGGGGGTCACACTGCTCAGTCAGTGCAACAAGCAGAAGCAACTACGATTTCCCTAATGGCTTAACGTCCTCCCTCCGCGAGTCCTCCTGGCGCCGAGCTGTGCTATGCATGGTCCTCATGCTCAGCGACCCTGGCCGAGCTGCCTGCAGCACTGTAGGGAACAGCAAACCTTCTGAGACCATTTGATCTCCCTAGACTCTCGACAAAAACTTCTCCACGCATGCTTTGGTCTTGAGAAAATGACTTCAGGTGCTGCTGCGGGAGCTGATTTACGAGGGGAGGCTGAAAGAATAAAGGGTCTCACACACTTCTCATGTTACATTGCATCCACACTGGTGTGAATTTAGGAGCGTTTACGCCCGGCTGACTGAGGGAGAATTGGGCCCAGACCTAGTATATCTGTCTGACCAACTGAAAGGATCAAAGACCTGTAAATGCTAAGCAGGGGTGGTCCAAAAATATTAGAATCAGAAGTAATGGGATGAACTATATCAGAGTAAAATTTAAGTTGTAGAGAAAAGATTGCAGCCCACATCCATTCCCTAAGCCGTTGTTCTGCCTTCCACAAGAAGCTTCTAGGTATAGCTCACATCAGACAGGAAAGGGGATTAAATGGTTTTTGGGTTTAGCACGGTCTGGTATGCAGCAGGCAGACTAGATCGTGAGTATTTTGAGTGCTGATGGCTTGCAAGTCTTCAGAAGGTGGTCCGCAAGTAGATTACAGCGTCTTTCTCCAAATTCCCGCCCATACACTCATGCCTCATTCAATATCTAACACATGCAGTCAAATGAAATGGTGACAAATAAAAGCAGCTGGCAGAAATGAAAAATGCAGAATTTCAAAGCTTAGCCTGATTTTTATTTGGCTATAACTGCAGGCTGCTGTGTGGTATCACTCCATGAAAGAATCTGTGGATTTCTTTTTTCTTCCCTGAAAGGTTAGTTTGTTCTTTGGATTAAAAAAGGATCAGTAACACTAAGCTACATAACCTTTTAAAGTTCATCTAACCCTTGTTCTCAGAGACTGTAGATTGCTGAGCGACGTGGCCTTGGTATCAGCCATGATTCTTTTTGCTAAAAGGAGACCTGGTTCCTAAAGTTTCAAAGAAATGACTGGTAGATGCTTTACTATCCTGCTCTTTAAAATGCAATAGAAGTGTACGTGTGCATAGTCCAATGCTAAGACAAAACAGGGCATATATGCACAGAGGCACTGTAAGAACAGCTGTGAGAACAGCTCTTTCTGCTTTTTACACAGTCTCCACATTGCAGTAGGGTGACAGTATTCAATGGAGACACCATGTAAAAGTAGAGAGGAGAGCATTGAAAGGATACTGCAGATAGGCAATGCATAGCCAGACTGACCCAAAGGGGAGGGACTTAAAATGGTTCAGAAGTCAGTGTCTGCAAGGCTTAACACCAGAGAGTTGGAGATATTGCTGAGGATGATATAAAAGGGTCATACTAGGAATAACGATCAAAAAAAGGGAAATTGCAGGTTGGTAACATAATGATGTTTTGGGAGATGTGTGTGTCTAATTCCGAGTTAGACAAGAGCGCAGCAAGGAGCAGCCCTGTCTTGGGGCAGTGTCTCCTGCAGGCTCCCCCTTTTTTAGCCACTGGGGCGTAGCTGGAGAAAGTAGGTTTAGGGAGGGTGACACCTCTGCCATTGCTTGGGAGATCAGGAATGTCCTCTGGCCAGCTGGCCCCTCTGGGGAGAGGGGGGTTATCCTGGGGTGTACTCCCAGGAGCTGAGGGCTCATGCGAGCCCTGATTTGGCCCCATGAGCTCTCAGCTGGCCCCAGGGCACCGGGAAGCACCAGCTCGTGCCCAGGGCCGGG
>NW_009202841.1:0-6101 GCF_000690835.1 Fulmarus glacialis | reverse complement strand
TCTCGAGGCCCCGGCCGCCAGGCTGGGATGTGGGTTAGCAGATTTTTTCCACGCTGTTTCTCCGGGATCCCTGACAGAGCCCATCAGAGCTGCCTTTTATCAGCACTGCACGCCTTAGTGAGCCTGTCATGACTCACACACAATGTGCTCTGTGCCGGATTAATCCGGCCAGCTTTCATGCTCAGGATGTGGGCGACGGGCAGGGTGGGGGGGCACGGGGACAGATGCAGGGCTAGCGGGGGCCCGGGAGACTGGGGATCCCCAACCTTTTCACTTCCTTAACTTGGAAGTTAAGGACTTGTTTGAGGGCTGTTTCAGGGGACAGGGGAAGAACAAGCCATAAGCAATGAAAAAGAAAGAAGGAAAGGCAACAGGTGTGTGGGAAAGTGGTGAAGGAGGAGAGATTTTAAGTAAATAATAGGTGAATAAATGGCCTACAACAAAGAGAGGATGTGATGTAAAGGGAGATCTGTGTGCCTTAAAATGTAAGCTCCCTTGCTGATAGACATGACAGGTAGCTATTTCACATAGGTGTAATTACTCAGGGACTGCACCCCAGCTAAAGGGATCTTTTCAGCCTTCAGCATTAATCTGGAACACCTTTAAGATACCTCCCTATCTTGACTATTGATGCCTGTAAACCCTCAATAACTTATTTCAGATTAAGGGAAGCAGTAAAATGTGTGAAATCCTAAACCCAGTGAAGTCTGTACTGATGGGAATAAGACTCCCATTGACTACTGTAGCACCAGGTTTCCATGCAGAGTCTCCACAGAGAAAAGAAGTGGTTCATCTAACATGAGAAGAAACTAACTGCTTTTTCCAACAAACCTCTGCAAGCCTGGAAACACGCAACAGGGGAAACGGATTGATAAAAGCCACCTAACCCAATACTGCACAAACATCTCAGGCTCCCTGCTATGATTCCTAGCTGGAGGTGTGCGCACACCAAAAAAACAGCTGATTTTCCACGAGGTGGGGACGTTGCAGACGTGTGTGCATACACATAACGTGAATGCATATGCTAACACGTTATCTATATTGCATATCTACACATATATATCTCCTCCAATTTGAGATTCACAATGTTAATTTGAAATTATCCATTCTATCTATTGCATTTTACCCATGAAAGCCCTATTTTCAGCACCTACTGCCCAAGTTCCCATTTCCACTTGGAAAGGTGAACTACTTTATAACATCCTATCCTGTCTACCCACTGCACATGCGTCCTGAAGTTTCCAAATAATTTTCCATTCAAGGATCTGCCTGCTGCTGAAATGTCACCTTCTGTGGCGCAAAACACAACACCTATTTAATAGCACATAGCAACATTGTCACAGCAAAAGATGACATGCATGGTCTTGTTTTTACGTCCTATCCATCAGGGGAGCATTTCTTATCATTAATTTGAGGTGGATTTTGGTGATGAACCCAAAGGCAGCAGGGCATGTACTACCAGCACTACCTCTTTCTGTCCATGGGCAGGTTCATGGTGCTCTTGTATCCAGTCTCGGGACTTCCCACATCCAGCACTGGCAGTGAGGTGTGTGGTCATGATCACAAACGTGGTCGCATTGCCTTTCACTGCATGAGAAGTTTTAAACTGCAGAAGAGTTGTTGCTAAGTTCTGAGGAAGAAAGCAGGATCCTAGGGGAAAAAAAGGCTATTTATTTAGGGCATTTGTCTGAGCTCCTTACTCAAGCAAAAGGTTTTTACTCATTGCATTTGATAATTTCCAATGAACAAAACCTTTTCTTAAAGACCCAGTCCTCCACCCAAAATGTTGACTGACATTATAAAACACTCCCCAAACACAAGAGGATCTCTCTGACTACTGATCCCTGAACGTTTTAAGACAAGGAAACAAATGGACCTGAACTGGGTCATTTCATAGACTTGGGAGCCCACTGATTATCCAAATAATTCATATCAATGAACCCACTACAAAGAGAATGGTAGTTCTTTACAACATCTCCTATAGATACATAGTACGGAGCATAGGCACAGCTGTACCCATATATAACACATTTTATACCAATATACCTATCACTGCACGAAAGGAGAATTATACCTTTGCGGGGATATGTTTCTTTTATATTGTTTTTACCATGTCTGAAATAGGAATTCTACCAGTGAAACCATCCTGTTGCCAACCCTTCTCCGGCAGAAGGCAGAGCTAGCACCAGTTCACTGAGATTTATTTATTTCAGAATATATACGTTACGCCTTATGTGCAAATGCACGTCTATATTCTGAAATAAATCTCAGTGAACATACGACATTTCTGTCTGACATCAGGGTGAGCTTGTCACAACCAAGTCTATGTCCCTGACTTGGACCCTAGTGGTAAAACTAAACTGACATCGAGTTGGTTTAGTTTACACCAGTGCAGATTTCCTAATATAGACAGGCCCTATCTCTTGTCCTCCCGTCCCACCCCCCTCTTTAATTTGGCGCTCTCAGTTTTGATGACTGAATCACTTCCCCCTTTGTTTCTCTGATTTCTTTCCTAATCTTCTGCTCCTGAAAGATGCTTAGTTCCTGAATCCCTGTACAAATACACTTTTCTTTCTAAGCTTCTCACCAGCCAAACAAGGTTTTATTTGTTTATTTAATTTGACATGCCGAGAGAGAAATGATCCCATTTCCTATGGATTATCGAAGTAACAAATAGCTTTACAAGAGGGTAAACAAAGTAAAACTCATGCGGAAACTCCTTTGAACCAGGGGCTTCCCGTTCACGTCCCTTCCTAATGTGAGTCTTTCCCCTCTCCTCCCCACTGCACATGGGATGACTTTCTCGTTGCTTCGGATCATGGCCGCTGCCCTCAGACCAGCCCGTTGCTGGGGCTGAGCTAGTCAAGGCCTGCTCATCCTTCCCTTCACCAAACTCACCATGAATTACCCAAAATACAGCCAGACAGCTTTGAACTCGCTCTGCGAAGGAGCGTTTTCTCCATCTTGTCTTTTGCTCCATAGCCCAATTCCCTCCCATCAATTTGCCATTTTTGCAAAGATTCAGAGCTAGAAAAACCTGGGGGTGAGCCCGGGAGCCTCCATGGAGGTAGTGATGCCGCACTGGTTTTTGTTGGGAGTTTTGCCTAACTCGGGCGCCAGGCATGGACACCTGAAAGCATCACTCTGTGCACACACCTCCTGCAATGTGCATTTCTAGAGAAAAATAAACAAAACAACAAAAACCAGGCCTGAATCTGCGCTAAAATTCAGAAGGACTCAGAGCCAGGGGTGCTGATGAGCTCCCCCCAGGACGACAGATCCCAAGAGCGTGCAGCTCACATTTTTTTGGGGCACTTAGGTTTGAGGGCTGGGGCCTGGCCTGCTCCCCCCCACCCCCAACATCCCTTTCTGTTTATTACTCCTGCCGTAATTGGGAGGCATGTGTGGATGAATTAAACATAGCAGGACGGATGAGAAAACTCTCCCTCTTAGCTGGCTGAATGAGCAAATTTAACTGAGCCTGTTACCCACTGAGTATCGTGCCGACATGCCAGGGTCCGGTTTCCTTTGAGCTCGTCCTTTCATGCGGAGTCCCTCCATGCCCCCCTGCCTTGCTCCGCACAATATCAAACAGCTGGAGCTTCTGCGGCCCCGAGGAGGAGCCTTTGCATCCGACGGCAGCAGCAGTGGGAATTTTGCCCGGGATCAGAGAGGGACGAGGCCGATCTGGGCAAGCTGGTAGCTGAGGATCGCGGGGCTCTGGCACCTTCTGAGGGGGATGGGTACCCCCCCAAACGCAGCTTGTGCCTGGTCACTGCCCACCGTAAAAGCTTCCTTATGGCTGAGGGAATGGGGCTAATGGAGAGGTTTTTGGCTTTCACACTACTCTGAGCTTCAGCCAGGCCAGTGGCACCCAGACGTCAGTTCTGGTGGGTAGTTTGAAATAAATGGGTGCCAGTCTAGAGCCGGTATCCTCGACACAGTAACAACTGCCTGAAAGCAGGACTACCGCTGGCTTGTCTGGGGATGCCGAGGGGACATGGCTGCACGAAGGGGCATTCTGCTTCGCCCCCAAGGCATTTCTTCCAGCATTAACAACGGGGGCAGGGGGGAAGAGCAGAGTACGAAGGGCGCTTCTGTGCCCCACGTTTCCTCCTCCCCGGGGATAAACAGGGAATGCAATCCTGCGGGGCTGCAATCTTTTTTCCCTAGCGTTAAACAAGCCCCGGGGCACTTCTTTGCACAAGGTACCTCTAACTCTGCTCCCTCGCCTCTTTCTTCCCATCTCTGTAAGCCTAAAACTAGTCAGGGCTAATTCAATTCCTGTTTTAATTTAGGACAGTTTACGACTGCTCTAAATTAGGAAACCACTGTTTTTCAGACGAGGCAAGTGCTAGAGGTCTCAGCACTTGTAAAAATTAGGCCACTCAGTGAGGTGTCTACATATGGATTTAGCACCTGAGGACTGCGTTACTGAGCAGCGTAAAGAAAAACTCGGAATCTGGGAAACAGTTCTTTAAAAGATAATTAGACAGCAAAGTTAACATTGCGGAGGAAGGAAGTTTGTGTTCAACCTGATAAGCCTACCCATTCAAATGCAAGTTGAAGAGCCATCAATACATATTCCCTTGGAACTCAAGAAAGCCTGCAGAAAAGATCAGTTTTGACATTTTCAGTACCCCTGTCATAAACCAAGGAAATAAGAAACCCAAACCCAAATATAAAAAACCCCAAATCCTCCAAATCATCCTTATGCATGAGAAATGGGTAATCCAGGAGCACAGGCCCCTCCTACAGTGCTGCTAAGCAGGAATAACTGAAACTTAACGATAACATGAGGATAAACTTTAACTCTTTCACCTTCTTCTCTAACTGAAGGATTTCATATTTAGAAACTATAAATCACGTTTATCGTCTATGCTCTGTGCATGGCAAAGATGTGAGAAACTTATCCTGACCTTTCAGTGACAGCAGATTTGTTTCAAGCTAGTCTTTATTGAAGGGCTTTGCAAGTTGGAGGACTTCCCTGCACCTCTGGGTAAATTTATGTTTTGGGGCATGTATTCATCCTTCAGTGTGGGGGGAGAAAGTGAGCAGGAGCTGGTTTGGTTTAATCCCAGGCAGTGGTGTCATTGCTTTTTCTGAAAATTTGTGCCTGAGACGCTTTCCCTGAGAGCAAGCACCTGCCAGGAGGGATGGTTGGAAGAAAAGATCTTCTCCTTCTTGTCTCAGTTTTCTCCATGTCACCTCCAGAGAAGCTGCATACCTTATGAGTTAAGAGAAGGAGTCAGTCACCTTCCTTGAAACCAGCTGGCTAAAATCATGCATAGACTGTTTGACATCCATGGGAAGGGACTGTTTTCATTTAGCAAATTAGCCCCCGCTTTTTGGGGGAAAACTGCAACTTGAAACAAACATTTGGGTGCATCGTATTTAACCTGGATGCATGCAGAGTTTTGCCTTTTACATAGTCATTTCTCTTCCTCCTTCCCTCACTCCCTGCCTTCACTTTTGTTTCAGGCGTCTCGACGTCCTGATCCAGATGGTCTGTCCCGGGTCCCACAACAGGGCAAACAGGATGGGAACCCTCTCCTGTAGGGAATGAGCCTGTGGGTAATGCCAGGCAGGGAAAGCACCTCAGGTCCCCTCATTGGTTATAACATTGGTTATGTCTGTGAGGCAGCTAAGCAGATGCTTGAACTTCAGCCGCACAAGTGGGGAAACTGAGGCACGTAAGTGATGACAGGACTTGCCTGATCCCACCCAGCGGTGTGCCACCACCGGAGCCTGGAGGAGGGCAGGGGCAGACCTGTGGCAGCGCTCACATATGGTTGCTCCTACGTCCTTCCAGCAGGTGCCAGGCGGCGTAGGGACAGAGGTACAGAAAAGGTGTCGTTCGCCGGGAAGCTCGACAGGTGGTTGGAGCAATTTCTACTCAACTCTCCGGGCTTGGTCCCTCCTAGGAAGAGGGGAAGGTCTCCCAGGAGGTCTGCCACAAAGTGATATTTATCAGCAGCCCATTTCATTACAACTAATGACTGCCCAAGGCCCCGTCACTGCGATAGGTGTCATTCGGTTTCACAGGCAGGATGAGGCGGGATGGCCGCCGGTGAGGGGGCACCCAGGGGACTCTGTGAACC
>NW_009202840.1:2050-7300 GCF_000690835.1 Fulmarus glacialis | reverse complement strand
ACAAGGTTGGAAGGCATCAGAGACAGTGTCAGGTCCCTGAAGACCCTCTCAGCCTTGGTCAGGCCAGATGGGGTTCAAAACCTGCCTGTCCCACTGAGCGCCTACTCCCATGGTCTGTGCCCCTGACACAACATACAAAAACCAGCCACAAGCTGAGGGCATGGCTTGTGCTTGAGGGCCCGGTGCTGCTGCCCTCGCTCTCCCCAAACCTGATCAGGTTGTGTGGGACCACTGACACCCCTCGGCACCCATGCCCAGGCCAGCCCTGCCCCTCCCAGGGCTGTCATCATGCTGAGTTGGGACCCGGCTATCTGTTATTGCCAGACTTGTCTGTGCCCATCACCAGAACTCAAGCCTGCTCAGAGAAATAACAGCTGGAGGGGACAGAGAGCAGGCCTTAGCACTCAGACGGGGAAAGTTCGTGGCTGTAGGGAGCTCAGTCATTACAGGCAAAGAAATGGCCCCAAGATGTTGACATGGCCCATCACAATCCCCTCCCCAACATCCCCCTCCCTGGTCCAGCTTCTGCTGGGACCAGCAGGGATCTCAGGTGCAGGACCTGGCTGCATCCTGCTCCCTGGGTGGCTTGATTATCCTCTCCTGCTTCATCTGACAGCAGCTGCAGGTTGAGGTGACTCTAGCATGGGCTGGGGGGTAGACTTGGGCCTGGATGGGTTGGCACAGCCCCCACTGCAGGTGAGCAGGACTGAGGCCACTGCTGCCACCAATAGTCCCGCTCTGTCCTGCTGCTCCGTCCCCTGCTAGTACCATGACGGTCAGCTCCCGGGTGTCAGTGCCTTTGCGCAGGTTCTGCAGAGGCACGGGGGTCCCTGGACATTCATGGAGGTCTTGGCTGTGCACTCCCCCAGCAGGAGACCCCAGCGATGCCACTGGGTCCTTTGGGCACAGGCCTGGGGTGATGGACCCGCACCCTGGGTATGCTGCCAGGCACAGCCCTAAACCTGCAAGTTACAGCCCAGCACAATGCAGTGGTGTTTGCTAGAGGAGATGGGCAGCCCCCGCCTCTCCGCACTGTCTCCCCTGCTCAGCAAGCAGGAGCTGCTCATTTCTGGAGGTGTCCCACCCCAGCCTCTTACTAAATGAACCGTTTGCCCCATCCCTTACTAAATGAACTGTTTGTATTCTCCACCTCAGGCCCCTGACGTTGCAGCTAGGTGGAAGGAGGACTCAGAGAGAGGCAGGAATATGGACCCTCATTTGTCCGGGCAGGCAGGCTCAGCACCCTGGCTGAGGGCAGGAAGGAAAGGGTGATGTCCCCAAATCAGACCCCTTCCTGAGGAGGGTCTGCCATGGCTTGTCTCTGAGCTGCCCATGGGCTCCCTGGCCATGTCCCTGTGGGGGATCCCTGGGGGGTGGCACCTTCAGGTGCAGTGATTCAGCAGCACCAGGGTGCCCCTGGGACAGCTCGGTCCCCGAAGGAGGCAGGAAGGACAATGGCATGTTGGGACTGCTGCAGGATGGGCATGGCACCGTCCCGGGAAGGCATGGTCCTCCTCCCAGGAGGCTACTCCTGCTCTGCCACCCCAGCTGCCAATCCTGCCC
The DNA here is from genome assembly GCF_000690835.1 of Fulmarus glacialis. Taxonomy (NCBI): domain Eukaryota; kingdom Metazoa; phylum Chordata; class Aves; order Procellariiformes; family Procellariidae; genus Fulmarus; species Fulmarus glacialis. Next base: position 5,737 of record NW_009202840.1, on the reverse strand, counting down.
TGCCCTCCTGCCTCTGGGCCCCAAAGCAAGGGCAGAAAGGGGCTTCAGGGCTTCTCTGTTCACCTGGGACCCAGCACCAGTGACCCTTCAGCCAGGGTGGGAGGGCATGGCCAGGCCAGAGCTAGTTGCCCAGCAAAGAGTCAGCCATGAGAGGGGAATCAGTCTGCAGGCCAGTAGTTAATGTCCCGCCTTTCTGTACGGGACTCTGCAAGCGTTTCACGCTGCTGGATGAACTCTGTAAGGAGCAAATCTTCTGTCCTCCACTTTGTGGCTATTCAACTGCTCTGGGGGGGGGCACAAAGCCAGGTTTTTGGAGCAGAGCTGGCTACATGGACTCCTGGTGACAGGCGGTGTGCAGGGGTGTATCTGGGGTGACCAGTGGCACCAGCTGCATCCCTGCCAGGGCACTGGGGAAGGATGCTCTACCAAGTCTGAATTACAGGCCAGGACCAAGGGGACCAGGAGAGACGGAAGAGCCTGTGGGAGGGTGTAGGGGAAGAGGCAGCAGCACAGCAGCGCTGGGAGAGCTGAAGGTGCCAGCCAGGGAGCTGGGCAAGTGCGCTGGGTGCTGGTTGAGGGACAGAGCAATGGTGCTGGATGCTCAGGGTGGCTCTGGGCATTGGGCAGAGGAGCTGAGACATGAGCAGCATTGTTGGGCGGTGGGGCTGGATGCAGGATGGTGATGCTGGGCTAATGCCCCGATGCTGTGGCTGGGGGGATGCTGCTGTGCATAACTGAACGCTGATGCTGGGTGCTTGGCATCAGTGCTCGTCATGAGCTCCTGTGCTCTGCAACACTTAAGGGGCCAACCCAGGACCACTAGAAAAGGCTGGGGGGGCAGTGCCAGACCTGTTGAGGGCTGCTGCCCAGGCATCATGCAGAGCCCTGTGAGGTTTCCTGAGTGCTGGGAAGGTCCTTCAGTACAGGGTGATATTTGATGGCTTCGTGAGGCCAGGAATGGCCACGGGGCTGGGGGGCACCAGCACGTGACTCTGCCAATTTCCTGGCCGAGGGCTGTGGGACTTGGCTCCGAGCAAAGCTGCAGCTCTGGGGCTGGGACCATGAATGCTGATTGTGACCCTCGGTGCCTTGCCAGCCCTCCCAGAGCCACTGCGATTCCTCTGCCTCCTTTGGCCTCTTCCCTTTGGCAAACAGGATGTTTTTCCTGCCATTCTCAATGCAGCGGAAATTGCCCCAAGCTGATTTGTGACAACGGCGCCTTCAACTTGTTTGGCCTGCCTGGGAAGCAGGCGGCAGCTCTGCAGAGCAGAGCAGGGACAAGACAGCCTGGGGCAGCTGGGGGGCCTTGGGGACCCTGGGAAGGTGCTGGTGGGTGTGATGGTCCCTGCTTTTCCTCTCCAAGAGGTATCCACAATAGAGGAAGAGCCTGAGGGATAATCCTGCTATTCCCACCCTGGCTGGACGGAAAGACAGACATCCAGCAAAGCCTCTCCCTTCTGCAGAAAAGGGAGCTGGGCAGGGACAAACAGGTCAAGGGACATTTTTATCCACTGCTCTTCAGGAGTTACAGAAAATTGTCTTCAACACTGGGATGCAGCCACAGGCTGTGATCCCTCTAAAACTTTTAGAGGAAGGGTCTTGGGCTGTGGTCTTGGGTAGCCAGGGGTTTGCCACCAGCCTGGTAAAGCCAAGCCCCCCATGATGTTTCTGCAGCAAGGCCCGCTTGTTCTGCCTCCCCTCTTGCCAGGTGTCGTCGCTGGGAGTCACCACTTTCAGCCTCTGTGCCCTGGGCATCGACAGGTTCCACGCGGCCACCAGCCCCCAGGCCAGTGCCCGGCCCATCGAGCAGTGCCAGTCCATCATCGCCAAGCTGGCCGTCATCTGGGTGGGTTCCATGACACTGTCGGTGCCAGAGATCCTGCTCTGGCAGCTGTCACAGGACACATCGCCCGTGTCCGGTGTGGTGACGGAGTATTGCACCATGAAGCCCTCGTCCAACCTGCCCGAGTCTGTCTACTCGCTGGTGCTCACCTACCAAAACGCTCGGATGTGGTGGTACTTTGGTTGCTACTTCTGCTTGCCCATCCTCTTCACCGTGAGCTGCCAGCTGGTGACCCGGAGGATCAGCAGCACAGAGAAGACCGAGTGCCGAGGGACCAAGCACAGCCAGTGTGAGAGTCACTTGAACTGCACCATCATTGGGCTGACCATCATCTACGGGCTCTGCACCACCCCTGAGAACGTCTGCAACATTGTGGTGGCCTACATGTCCCTCGACATGTCCAAGCAGACCTTGGATCTGCTCAACCTCATCAACCAGTTCTTCTTATTCTTCAAGTGCTCGGTGACACCCATCCTGCTCCTGTGCCTCTGCAGACCCCTAGGACAGGCCTTCATGGACTGCTGCTGCTGCTGCTGCGAGGGCTGCAGCCCTGACGCTGCCTCCAGCGAGGGCAGCGCCGACAGCAAGCTCAAAACAGAGATGTCCTCCTCCATCTTCTTCGACAAGCCCCGGGAGTCCCCTCCACCCCTCCTGGCCCTCGGCACGCCTTGCTAAGTGCCACCGGGGAGCTGTAGAGATCGATCCACCACCTCCTCCCAAAACCAAACGTTGTTTTGCCATTAGTGCCTGTGTCTGGATGTGGAGCAAGCAGAAGAGACAGCTCAGGGGGCTGCACCATGGGCTTCAAGCCCCACATTGGGAAAGCGGGTCTGGAAACCCCAGTCCCTGCTTCTTGCCTCTGCCCAAAGGCCAGCAAGGACATCAGCACCCTCCCGTCCTGGCTGCCTGGCCAGGCTCAGAGGGGGTTGCTGCTCTGGTGATGGAGTGATGGAGTTGTGCCAGAAAGGTCCCACCTGAAACTACGGAGGGTTTCCATGGTGGCTTGCAGAGGACATAGCAAACAAACTACCCTCCTCCTGTCCCATCCCCTCCCGCCAGCCCCCTCCATAGAAGAAGGTCCCAGTGACTATATCCCACCAGATCCAAGCAGTGCCCTGTAAGAGCTCAATAAACCAGTAAAATAGACCACATCGTGCATGCAGCTGTCCGGCACCACCGAGCAGAGCCCCGGGGAGCCAGTGCTTGGGGCTTGGATGGCTCTTCCCTAAAACCTGGGGGCTCTGGGGTGGGCATGGGTAGCTGGGGGGGTATGAGGGCAGAAAAGCAGCTGTGCCAGGTCAGGCAGCACCTAAGGGTGATGGGGAAAGGCCCCTCTGCCCCCCTCCCTCCGGGGTGATGCTGAGCGAGCTGGTGCCAGGCCAGCCTCTGGGAGGGTCCCCTCCAAAGCACTGGGCTTGGGGTGGTTTGTAGGACTTAAAATGGTCCCAGTAAAGCCTGGCCAGCCCGGCACTGGGCTGAGGTGCTCTGCAGCCTGCAAGACAGCTGGTTCCTCACCTGCACCCTGCAGGACCAAGCTGCTGCTGCTTCTTGGTGCTGCCATGCAGTGCTGCGGGGGAGCCATGCGGGACCACCACCCCCAGCACCCCTTGGGGAGCCAAGGGGGTGAGCACATATCCAAACAGCCCTGTGCAGGGGTCCTGGCCTTCATCCATCTGCCCATTGCAGGGAAAAAATTGTCCCAGAATGATGGTTTGAGGGCATCAGGGTTTCCAAGCCCCATATCCACCCCCTGCCCAAGGCTCCTGCACCTGGGGGGGCTTCAGGGAGCAGCTCGGGCAGTGGGATCAGGCTGACGACAGGCTGGGCACCCCACACCCGGCCGC
>NW_009202840.1:1683-1994 GCF_000690835.1 Fulmarus glacialis | reverse complement strand
GAGCAGCTCGGGCGGTGGGATCAGGCTGAGGACAGGCTGGCCACGCCAGCCCTGTCTGCTGGAGCTGTTAAAGCTCCTTGTCATGCTGCTGGCGCCTGCCCCAGCCCGTGAAATGCCGGGGCGAGGGAGACGGTTGCTATGGCTGGGTGAATGTGAGGGGCTCACTGCGGGCTTTGTGCGGCATCAACACCCACCGGGCTTTGCTTTCGCATCCCCGTTTCCAGGGAAACAAAGCCCCAGTTTTCTTCCGAGAGCACAAAACTGGGTTTTTCCTTTCCTCCCTCCTGCCAGTGCTGGGCCCTGCAGTCCGG
>NW_009202840.1:1123-1419 GCF_000690835.1 Fulmarus glacialis | reverse complement strand
CTGTGGGGGTTCAGTGGTGGTGGAGGAAGGGAGCGGGGGCAGCTCTCATGCGCTTGGTCCGTGCCACTCCGTCCTGAGCCCGGGCCAAGGGCGAACAAAGCCAGGCTTGTTGCTGCGGCCCCGCGGGGCTGGATGCGTGGGGAGGAGAAGAGCCGGGCGGGGGGCAGGGAGGGTGCAGGCAGCACCATCATCATGAGCTGCGGGCAACACATGGCCCCATAGCAGGCAGAGCACCCCGTGGGCTGGGCCGAACCCCAGCCTGGTACCAGCCCCGGTGCGCAGGTACCCACGCAGGG
>NW_009202840.1:0-803 GCF_000690835.1 Fulmarus glacialis | reverse complement strand
GGCTGAACCCCAGCCTGGTCCCAGCCCCGGTGCCCAGGTACCCAGGCAGGCCGCCATAAGGCACAAAGCACAGCCCTGGGGGGGTCAGTGCAGGGGGCCAGCCCCCAGAGGACACAGGGCAGTGGTGCCCCCACCAGCAATGGCCACAGCCCCCAGGAGGGAGCTGGTGCGGGCAAGGGGGCAAGGGAGAGGGAGTAAGAGCCCTGCAGCCACCCTGCTCCAAACCAAGCATTGAAGCAGGGCCCTGCGGCAGTCCTGGGACACAATGTGGGGGCAGAGGAAGGGCTGGCAACACCACAGCCAGAGGTCTCCGGGCTCGTCTTCGCACCCAGGCCAAGAAAACAAGGCATCCAGAACCATCAGTGTTGGCTCCAGCACCTCTTTGGTGAGCACAACCACACCGGTGCCCAGTGCTGCCTGGGGACAGGGACCCCCCCCATATGCTCCGAGGCACAGACACAGCACCGAGGAGGGACGGGTGGCAGCGACAGCGAGGAAACAACGTGACGGCAACCACACCCCCCAACGCAAAATTGTTAATTTATTATTATTAGGAGGCAAAAAAATTGTACAGTTACAAGAATCATTTCCCAACAGAGATCAGATCTGAGCCAAAATATCTCTTAAAAAAAAAAGGGGGGGTTGGGGGTGACACCACTTTACAATTCATTAAATTAAAAAAAAAGAAAAAGGAAACCTCTCTTTGTGCAATTCTGCAAAAATGAGAACAGAAGAGAAACCCCCGGCCTCACCACCCCGGAGCTGAGCAGGGGAAGGGGCAGTGAGAGGGGCCCTGCAGCTCC
>NW_009202839.1:0-32453 GCF_000690835.1 Fulmarus glacialis | reverse complement strand
CTTGTCCAGGTCCCTCTGGATGGCATTCTTCAGGCGTCCCTCAGGCATGTCAACCACACCACTCAGCTTGGTGTTGTCTGCAACTTGCTGAGTGTGCACTCGATCCCACTATGTCACTGATGAAGTTATTAAACAGTTCTGGTCCCAGTATGGACCCCTGCGGGACACCACTTGTCACCAATCTCCATCTGGACATTGAGCCGTTGACCACTATCCTCTGGATGTGACCATCCAACCAATTCCTCACCCACCGGACAGTCCACCCATCAAATCCTTACCCCTCCAGTTTAGAGAGAAGGATGTTGTGGGAGACCGTGTCAACAGCCTTACAGAAGTCCAGATAGACGACATCGGTAGCCCTTCCCATGTCCACTGATGTGGTCACTCCATCACAGAAGGCCACTAGGTTGGTCAGGCAGGACTTGCCCCTGGTGAAGCCATGCTGGCTGTCTCGAATCACCTCCCTGTCCTCCATGTGCCTTAGCATAGCTTCTTCTGCAATGGCAGTGCAGTAATTTAGTTAACATGGATTCTTCTTTGATGTTATGATCTATTTCCATTTAAATAATCCTGTTGGACTCACTAGACCTCCTCATGCTCTAAAACTGAGGAAATTTTAAAAGTATTTTTCTAAAAAGGGAGAAAGAGGACAAGTGTTGTAGCCTTTATCTAAATACTTGATGGTGAAGTAAGTTACAAAGTTTGTTACACTTGGTACGTTTTAAGTGTCTTTTTTATTTTCTCGCTTAGCTTAGCATGGCATGCCTACTTTGGGATTGCCTGCATTAGAGAGCAAACTTCTTCCCTTTCTATTTTATTGTCTAAGGCATTAATGGTGGATTTACCACTTGAAAAGTGGGTAATCTCTGTGGATGAGACACGGACAATAGTACATGTTCTGAAGTTGCTAACATAAAATCCACTTGCATGATTAACATAAAATAATGCATATTTCTTAGCATTAGAGACACAAGAAGAGATTTAATTTATTAAACTGTAATGAGATGAAGTTCCATTCTCGCCTACCATTTCCTAGTTATAGCAGTTAATAGAGAGAAAACCAATTTAATTACACTTCAAGAAAGGCTAATCCAATAATGTTGGGAAGTGGAATTTACCTTGACTAAACATCAGAAATCTTCTCCCAGCCTGCTCCTCTGAAATGAATCTGATCTTAATGTTTCTACAAATCCTCTCACTGGAATCATGCAGGATTCAGACTGGACGGTCCTGCTGATTCATCAGTTTTTATGGAGATACACCTGTGACTTCTCAGGGCCGTGTGGCTATGGGGACTCTTCTGATGACAAGGAATGACCCTTGCAGGGGTACAACATAAAAATGGGTGAAATGGTACAGTCCTTCCAGCCCAGAAAATTATAGAGACTCTGACCTTTGTAGGCTCTGAAGTTTTATTTCTAGGCACATCTACACAACTGTCTACATCCTCCTTTTGTTCTTCTAGATTGCATTGCATCTTTCTGTGACATCTGCAACTTCTTCTTATACAAATTTGTTGTATCTGGAAAGAGTTTCTGTACATGTAGAAGATTTTTCTAAACTGAGAACTTACACTAAGTATATAAAATATGAATAATAGGAACAGACAGGTTGCAGTTACTGAATTTTCACTGAGCAAAACTGGCTGTATTTCTTATCATTTTTACATATTTTATGGTAACTTTCTGCAACGTATTTTTTTCTGTCTTTAAGGAACATCATAAAAAATGATGACATTAATACAAAGTATCTATTACTTAGTACAGTGGAAATACCTAGTAATCTTAAGCATGGAGCAGGACTGCTACTTATAAAAATGTGTAATGTAACAGCATTCCTGGCACCCAAAACCTCAAAATTCAAGTGCAAAGCACATGGCAATAGGATAATGTGGTGCCCATACTTCAAGCCACATAATGAACACAAGGGACAGGTTCTTCTTCCTGTGCACATGATGGTTGCATTTACTACTAGAAACGACCAAGAATTTTCTCATATTATATAGGAGTGCGTAGGTGTAAAGACATCTAATACCTCCACGAAAAGGCTTTAATACACATAAATCTATTAACTGAAAAAAAACCAAACCAAATCAAAACAAAAAAAAAACCCAACCCACTTTTAAAGCATGGGTTTATTTCTTAGTAACTAAAGGCAAGCAAGAAACGAACTCAATATGTGTTCCCACAGCACTAGTTCATGCATGTACTAAATCAGAAAGCTTAAAATTATGAAAAACGGTCCTTTTTGCCCAATAAGCTTGACAACTCCAGGTGAATGTCTTGGCCCTGCATAGAGGACATGGATTCCACCCAGCACTAACAAGGTTAAAATCAGCAGCGGTATACCTATTTTGTTTGTATAACTTATCTCAATCTTCCAATGCTTGCAAAGCATTTTTGAAATCCAATCACTGCAAACACAACATGAAAATAACCTAGCTGGTTCTTCTACTGGTATTAAAAAAAACCTGTGTCCTTTCTCTGACCCACTGTGAATGCCATAGTACTCAAATGAGAAGAAACAACTGGCAGGCAGTTTTGAAGGCACTGATATAAGGACGGTGGGTAAGCGCTGGCAAATAGATATTTAGGCTTGTATCGGCTGGTATGTCAAACCATGAGCAGAAGGAGAAAAGAACATATTGAACCATTGAGAATGTGGGAGCGGAGCAGCAGCAGGTCCCCACAGATGGGTTACAAAGATAGATAGGATGCTGATATTACCAATAGAAACTGAAAAGAGAAAGAGAGAGAAGAGAAAAAGACACAGAAAAGAGAGAGGAGTAAAATAGATTTGGAGAAAGTAATGAGTACTGATTAACCTTATTCCAATTACCATGCTACTTAGAAAAAGAGGGATTTATCTGAAAATGGAAATGAAAGCTTGGAAGGAAGGAAACAGAAAATGCTTGTTTGTCATTTATGGTTATAAAGGGCAAATTTTTTATTTTTAATTTTTTAAAAGAAAGCTAAAACAGAGATTCAGATAAGATTAAGGTCTACAAATGGTGGCAGATTATCCAACGGGCTTCATTCACAGTTAATCAGCTAAACAAATTAGGGTTGGATTAGATCACCTAAAGCAACAACTATGAACACATTTTCAAAGTTATATGGCAAGGCTCATTTATGTCCAGCAGTCCCATTTATGATACTGATATTCAAAAATAGCTGCAGACCAGAAGCACTTGGATTCTGGAAGGAGAGTTTATCAAACTTATTTAAAATAAAATAAAATAAAATAAAATGTACAAGTCTAATAGGTAGAGCATAGTTGAATTTATTTGAAAAATTAGTGTAGTATCACATGGCATCATGATTAAAAGTTAAATTTTATGCAAGATGGATGGATTAAGTCCTATGATAGAGGGATTAAATCTTCTTTACTAACAGATTGCAAAATGCAATTGTTAATTTTGTGCAAGAAGAACTCATTACACAAGGTCACCCAGTAATAGCACTCTTGTTCCACTGCTATTTAATATTCCTAGTCTTGATTTAGATGACAATATGAAGATATTTCTGATTAAGTGAATGGATAACACAAAAAAAAACAGTAGGGCTGTAAACCATAAAGGATGCTTGGTTGCTGTTATGAGACAATCTGAACTGCCAAGCTTAATGATCACAGTCCAAGGAAACATGATGATAAAGGTTTGTGTAAAGAAATACATTGGGAAACAAAGGAAAGTATATATCTAGCTGGGAGATTATGGCTTGGACGCAAAATATTCTGCAGGAAAAAAGGGTGCAGTCATGACTGGAGACAACTTGAAGTGCCAGTAGCTGATGCACCCAAAGCACTGATGGATGAACTGTATGCAGATCAGACTCCACTATAAGAACCAGGCTTTAACCTAGATATTTATCCTGTATCAAGTTAGGTTAGATGGCCACAATGATTTGAGTGTAGAGTGGGCTTCCTGTAACCTAGAGATTAGATATCATCTAAAGGTTAACCAGCTCGTTTCCTAATTCCCTCAGCAGTTACAGAGACAGTAAGTCTGCCTCCAGATTTGTACAATAAGGACTTCGGAATAACCCTGAGCTTCACTGTTTAAAACCAATAAACCTTGTAAAAGTACTATATTCTCTCTTTGTGCCTAAGAAAATGTAACATGAACTTGTTTGGATTTCTTCATTTGTTGATTAGGTTGTAGGAAATATTTCTGTGATGATTGTCAGCTTATTCACAACTGCACACCAGATGGGGGACCTTCCAACGGGTCTGGATACATAAAAGGATGCATTTGCAGCTTGAGATGTAAAAAGCAGATTCCCTAAAGAGCTGGTAAGCCTCAAAATCCCTGTGACAGGGAATAGAGGGGATTGCAACACAGAGATGAAGTAACAGTGTTTTTCTTTCCACTTGTAAGAAGTACATAGAAACCTATGTACATAGAAACTTTGTATTGAAACACGCATCCTGTATAGTTCTGATTACAACCTCCTCTGAATTGTTTAGAAGTTGCAGTCTTTCAATACATTATCTTTCACATTTTGTGAATAAGCTCCTTTGCAAAAAGTCCTTCTCAAAAGAAAGGAAAAAAAAAAAAAAAGTAGGGGTGGATGAGAGGGTGTTTTTCTTCTAAATCACTTATCTTTGACTTCTATTAAAAAGAGATTCTAGATTTCAAATAACCGTGTAATGTCCTCTGATGAATAAAGGACTTCTTTCTATATGGAGGCTTTAATGATGAGTTTGAGGAATCATTTCATAGAAATAAAGCATTCCCTGAATTTTTTTCTTGAACTGACATCCTCTTATTCAATAATACTTTCCACAGCTGCACTACAATAAGTATTTTTATTAAGCATAGGTAACCCTATGAAAACATGGTGAGAAGCTTTAGAGTACCATAGATTAATGTTTTTTATTTGACTTTTATTTGTGAATTCAAATCATATAGTGTAAAGTTCTTGTTACCTATTTACTGAATTTATCTTTCATTGCACTGAAATGCTTTTTAGCTCGTGTGTCTTGATACTCACACATTCTTAAGGATGACAGCAACCATAAGGTTGAAATACTGAAGGCCATCAAACAAGCGAATGTGAAATGCTCATATCTTCAAGCACTTAGAACATAGGATGCATCAAACAAGTTATAGGAAAGCAACCAGATGCATCTCTGTGAATGGGACAGAAAACAACACTGAAGCTTATAAACAGAGGAAAATTTGGACACTGAATCCAGCTAAGCTGTTTTTTACTGAAACTATGTGGTTTAATGGAACAGATTGATTTGTAGAAAGCAAGACACTGCTTTTGCAAAATTTTTTTTTTTTTTTTGCAGGCACATACCTGTTTACAAAAAAGGTCCTTTGGGAAGTGGGGGACAGATCTTTCAAATCCCAAGCAAATTACAGCATTAATGTAGAAGAATACTTTAACCATGTGCTTGCTGATGTCTTTTTTAATAGGTAATTTAGGTACCTACCTTCCATAAGATATTAGCTTTTGGTTTACTGATTAACTGTTTTGTTTTATGTTTCCAAGAACATTTCCTTTTGTTGTTAAGTATCTTTAACATCACCAAGATAACTACAGTCTGCCTCTGATACAGACTCATCTGTTGCCATCTATGTGGGGCAGATGTCATAGGAAGTGTCACCTTTCAGACATGAATGTTTCAGGACTCAAAACTAATCTATGAGAGTAAGCTGCTGATAATCATTTTCCTAGGGTAAGTTTTGTCTATAAGTGCTAAGACAAGTTATTAAACAATATTAGACCTAAACTACCTCAATCTGCTCCGTTCTGCTCTGCAGGCAGGAAATTATTTGCGTGTGAGATCATTACAGGCCTTTGAGATACTGAGTACACACAGATAAAGGACATCCAAATAGATGTCCTCACTATTGAAACGTCAACCTTGAATGACACCTGTAAAGAAAGGCTAGAGCCAAAGGGGGAATCTAATACATTTGAAAATGGAAACATTTTGTATTCACGGCACCACATCAAATTCCAGTTACTTTAACAAATGCAAACAGCTGTGAACATGGTCCATCACGGAAATTTTTGAGTCAAGTGCCCTATGTCTGAAGTTAATTTATGATCACTGTGAAAGCCTTCTAGAAGATCCTGTACTGCTACCGATACCTTCGGGCTGGCACCGGTGCCACTAAGTTGGAAAAAGAATAGAAAATCACAGGACACTAGTTAAGGAAGTTCTTGGCTGTGGAGTAATTCTAAAGTCTCTGGCAAACAAAATGACATCTCACCTTACTGGCAGATCTCTCAAAAATAATCTGTTCTTTCTTCATCTCTGTTCAGAAGATAAAGATATAAATTCCTGATGTTCAGAATTTCTCTGTACCTGAGACCTTCCTCAAGAGGACGAGACATGTGAGTGTTAGGAAGGATAGTCCAGGACAATTTGTTCCATAGTCCTGTAATTTAAAAGCTCAATAACTATTTGCAAAAGTATTTGTAGCGCTTTGACTAACCCGAACATGGCTAACTGTGAAACTAGAGAGGATGTCAAAGTGTTGTCAATGTCCATATCTTAAAAGCACTTTGGTCCAGAGAAAATTTATTCCAAATATGAAAAAAAACCTCTAGTCATTTTTCAGGTGAAGAAGGACTTCTGTGGTTTCATTGCAGGCATTTCTGTATTGTTGGGAAAGCACCAATACCTGTCTCCTCACTGAAACACCTTGACTGCTTCTCAATGCATTTGTAAAGGTTCCTATAGTAAAGTGCTCCTTTACTATTTTCCATAAGCATCTTTCACAAAGAGAAGATAATAAAATATAGCCAAATAAATGATTAGACCCATAACACTGGTAACGACCTCATTACCAGGTATAAGACAGAAACTGGAAGACAGTTGTCAGCTCAGAAAATCACCAGCTTGCCCAGTAAAGCTGATGTTGGTTTTGCCAGAGAGAAAGAGAGCCTTAACTTTGCAATATACTTGAAATACAGAGAAGGATTTATGCTGTGAGACAGATTTCTAATTATTGGGGTGTTCATCCTGAGAGCACATAGGATACAATTCTTTGAAGGTTATGGGCCAGATGTCAAGGTGTTGCCAAATACCAAACACTTATTTTCCATGCAGACTTGGCTGGAAGTCCTCGCTTTCCAAGAGATAAAGATGAAGTTTTTGCACACTTATTTTATGACAGCCTAAAGGGAGATTACGGATTTGTGGTAGCAAAACTAAAGCTCCCATGAAGAAGCCAGGCAATGATTTAAAATAGAAATATCTTTCCCCCAATCAAAATATTTCAGGTTTGAACCTTTATTTTCTACATAGTGGCTGATTACCACAAAAACTCCAGGAAGTTGAAAACTCATTTTTCCTTTAAAAAAAGCAGGAAAACATTTGACCAGCTAATTCTACCTTGTGCAGCTATTCATAATGTTTATGGCAAGCAATGGCTAGTGCCAATGGAGAAATGACTGCAAATCTCATTTTGTATTTGAATGCTAAATTAAGACACATTATGCAGAAATAATGGCATAGTAAACTACAGGTGAGTAAAAGCATGGGTCCATTCCTCCCAAATATAAGTCATAAAAAGCACAGCAACACACAATCTGCTCTGTACCAGACCTGTAAATGAAGTCATGACAAAAAGCAGAGGCACCATGCCATGAGTGGTGTCTCTTGAAGTCCTGCATAACAATTCTGCTTTTAATTAAACAGATTTGGAAAACTGCAGGTTTAGTCCCTGTGTGCTCCTGGTATTATGTATGCCCATGTAGAGGGCTTCCAAGAGAACCGTAAGCACTAGTAAAATAAAATTAGTTAGCGGTCTGTCCTCTCGGTGGCAGAATCTGACTGATTCATCCCTTGAAACTCAAGTATGGATTATTTCAAATAAAACTGACAGCATCAACCATCTGTGAACAATCCAGCTACGTCTAACTTCTCTGACCTTTTCTCGCACACCAACTGCCTTGGCAACTCTTGTCAAACCTCAGTAGAGTCTTTACTCGGCTCCCGCACATGCTCTAAATCAATCAAATACTGTAAGGGCAACACCAGCCTGTTTGTTTCCTTCTCTGATCCTCTAGCTTCTTCTTTGGGTGCTCCATCCATCATTAACGTATATATTGCAGAGGAGATCAGGTAGCTCTGAAGGTTATTAATGGGTAACTGAACTCTTTAGGTCAGATAATGTGACAGATTTTCAGAACAGATTAGTGATTGTGGCAGTTCAGCTACCAACAATGAAAAGTGCTGTTCTCTACATCAAGAATATTCCATGTTTTTTAGCTGCGTAGAGTCCTCCCAGGGGTCTTAAAGTAGGTGAGGCAAGGCTAGCAGGAAGAAGTTGTGTTTTCTTGTAGAATAACTAATAAGTGTGAGAATAACAGATAGGTCTTCAGGGGCAGGTCTTCAGGGGCAGGTTTCCACTAGTCTTTTTGTAAAACACAAGTGACTGTTGTTTACACCTTCCTATATTCTCTTTTCACACAGCCTTCTCCAGCATAATGCGTTGTTTGATTACAGACTCTAAGAGACATAATTATGAAATAGAAACAATAAATGTATTAGGGTCACTTATCTAAAACTAGATGTCACTAATTGGTGGCTGTTTTGTGCCCAAATGATACTGTCAAATCTAAAGAGGAGCCTCTCATTCATTTGCCCACACGAATGTAATGCTTTTATTTATACAATGATGGACTTGAACAACATGCTTGTAGAGCAGGAGTGGAGTGCACTCCTGGAGAAATCTAGAGAAAATCTGGATTAACCTCATTTGCAAAATATTTGAAAAAAAAAGTCTAAATATAATAAGTTAATATTTTTGTTAAAAGCTGTTAAAAGTGGTAATTCTTGTTACTGGATATAATTGATTTTTATATTTCATTTTGAGAAATACTCATCAGTAAAATATTTTATGAATACTATAAAAATTCAGGTTATATTTGATGTGTGAGTGAATGCACTTTCACACACATGAAAGTAATTAAATATAAAGTATGTGTGTAAATCTACATTCTCATGCACATAAATAAGCACACATGCCCATACAATTCTGTATCCGTGTGCTTATGCATGTGTTAGTAACTGCAAAAATATTCATCTGAAATACATGTTTATCTGGACAACAAATACGCAAATTTACCCATGATCTGGTGAATCTGGAGGAGACCACTTGGGCATTTCCACTCTCTCTGGGCAGGTCCAGATGTGCTCTGGTTTACAAATTTAGCCTTTCATTCTCCATTCACTTGACTTTTATACAAATATTGGGGAAATTTGCATAGGATAACAAGGCACACATGCACATAAAGGAAAATTGTCAAAAACGTTATATAATTAGGTGGTTTTGTGTGGAGATTTGTGATGGCAGTAAAAATTGGGATAATGAATCCTTTCCCTAAGACATAAAGCTAAGATTGGGAGGAAAAAAAAAAAAACCCACACCAAAAAAAAAAAAACCACCAGACATAGACATTCCAGGGTTTCTCCAACAGTGCAGAATTTTTTTCCAGAGCAGGTTATTTTCAACTTGCCCCCAACCCCCATGTGATTTACAATTTGTAAAAAAAAAAACAAAACAACTCTGTTTGTTTAGTTTAATTTCAGTATGACTCTCCCTATCCTAATTAATGCCATTATTCAAAGCCTGAACTAAGAAACTATGAATTGTTTCAATGGTGCTTCTCTGGTGCTCATCATCATAGTATCTCAGCCTAACAAACATTAATGAATCTATCTTCCTAATGCCCTTATGAGATAGTAACTGTACAGAAGAAAAAGAAATAAGTAAATAAAACCCTTTCATTCTTAAGAGCATCTTTTGAAAAGGTCTTTACTCATTTAGAGTTAAGGCTAGAAATCACAAGCATCCACCTGTTTCCTAAAAAGCAGTGACTCTTATAACAACACATGGTCATTAAATATCCACTGAAGGCCTTTGATTTATTCATCCACATTAGCCCGCTAAAATACAGAGGTGCTACTATTCCTATTTTATGAAGTTTTTAAGTGGTTGGTTCAAGGTGACCCAGGAAATCACTATGCCACCTTCACCAAAGATGGCTCAAGAGATCCTTTAAAAGAGGGAATATGGAGCAGTTTTGAGGAGATGGTGCATGAAATCATAACTGAGCATTACTTCCAATAATGGTACAGACTTTTTGTAAGTGCTGTGATAAAACTGAACAGGATCTGGAAAATATCTACGAGAATCACAAGTCACCTTGAGAATACCTCTTCTGGATGCCCATTATCTATATTCTAATGTATGTCCTCATTCAACACAAGTTGTCCCCAAAAGAGGATGCAGTGAAGGGTATGACAAGTATGGAAATGTGCTGATTTAGTACTATGGCTATGCAGCCTTTGTGTGAATTATTCCTCTGGATCCCCTAAAGATGGTCATCTTGCTATGTTATTTCTGCTTGGAGACAAGCTGCTGAAAAAAATTGCTTTGAACAGTATACAGCAAATAAAAACCCAGAAAGGCAGACTGTGCCTAATGATATAGTTCTCAACCTATGATATTGTGCTCCATTTTTTAATGACAAACAACAGAAGTCTAATGTGGGATTTTTTTGTTGTTGTTCTATTTTGTTTTGTTTTGTTCTGTTGGGGTTTGGGGGTTGTTTTTTCCCCCTTAAATATATCTTATTCCTATTAGTTTTTACTCCTTCCTTACAAAACAGGAGAAATCTTTCCTTGAGCTTGTCCTCAGCTTTATAAACTCAAGAGCACAGAAAGAACAAGGAGACAAAGGCAATTTTGTGGTTGCACAAGGTACACTCTTTATAGCACCTCATTCTTGCTGCTATAAAAGTGTGGTTAGGCTTTTTTTTAGCATTGCCACTATAAAATGTTATTTGAATGGTTTAATGCAGCAGACATTTTAAGTCACTCCAAGCAGAATTTCTTATACATCTTATTCAATCAACACCACAGTTATTTTTCTCAAAGTCTACTGTACTCTATGGAAGTGAAACTTTTCTTAGAATGATTTTGGAAACAACCAAAGGTAACATTTTTTTCTCCTTCAGAGAACAGTGTGCCTGTTTTGGACACCCACTTTCTCTAAAATAGCTAAAATACACTCAATTAGAGCAGAAACCACAACTTAATGTTGTCTCTTCCTCTCCTCCCTAGCATCTTCTCTGTGGTAAGGGTGTGGAGGTTTTCTCAGCTTTGGACAGTGTACAGAACACATACAATAGAAAAGGTGAAGAAATGTCTACCATAAAATACCTGGAAGAATTGGTGTTACCTTCTGAGATATTTCAATATCTGGCTCTGTGCAAGGGGGTATGACACCTCGTTCCAGACATCCTGTGTGAGAAGGACATGGACTGTCAGAGAGGCCCCATTGCTTCCTAATGTTTAAGTTCATATAAAGTCTTTAAAAATATAGTTAATTTCCAATTTAATGAATATTTGATTTGACCAACATATAATTATTTTGTAATTCACTGAAAGCTCTGAAGAATTTGGTTTGGGGACAATATTGTTTCTTAAATTTGCAGTTTTCTCAGCCAGTAACAAAATCCACATGTTATGTTTACATCTTGGGTGGTAAATAGTTTACAAGGTAGACTTATAAACTTCCTCAGCAGCTTGTCTCTAATGCTTTGGTAATCTAACACTGCTCAGATCGACAAAGTACTGCATTTCCAATAGGATTATGAAAAATTAGATTGAGCTGCGTATTGAAGGGGGAAATTTAAAAAAAAAATGATGACGTAAAAGTAGCTTTGAGGTGCTGCATATTCCTCCCCGTTCTTTGCTCTCCTGCCAGGTTTCCATGTATTTCCCAAGAGAGTCACGGAACAGCAGGACCTGGATCTACAACGCTCACCACATTTTTATTTTCAAGCAAGAAAGAAGCCCTGTGGTATCAATAGGGCTCCTCATATGCTAACCATTCGGAGCCGGTGTGGTTGTGATTATTTACTGGATTGGAGCTAGGCAAAGGAAAAAATAAATCTAACTTAATTAAAAAGTTTAGTCAGATGCATGAAATACACTTGCTAAACCCATTGTTAGATTTATTTTTCCTTTATTCATTTAGGAGGGAAACATCCTAAGAACTATTATATTATTAAACAGTAGAAATATAAAAACAAACTGACAGCATCTCTTTAAAGGATCCTGGTTTGGAATTTAAGATTTTATGCCAGAATGCAAGTTTTCCTCTGTACATTAAAATGGGTAACACTTTCAGTGTCAGATTTTACCTGCATGACCTTCTAATTTGTATAGAGCTAATTCCCTTTCTGAGCTCTCTGAGTTAATTTTTTTATTTGCACATGAGCTTGGGCTATAGATTTCACTAATGAGGCCTGAGAACTTCTGTTATTCTGAAAGGGAAAATATTGGAAAGAGCTTGGACATCAGAACATGACATATAGCTGCTGTGTGCAAAATCTTTGGTGCATTTTTATCCTTGAAATGATTCTCTCTGCTCTCAAGGAGCTACAAATTCATAGTCTGACAGCCTAATATCAGCTGTGATAGCCTTAATTCTGCCACACTCTCTTGGACAGAGTAATTAATGTAAGCATATGAGAAACCATAATTGGCATTCTGATCAATAAAGGTCTGCTTGGCAAACTTGCAAACGACATTGAAGTGAGTTCCCAGGAGCTATTCAAATACCAGCAGAGGGGTTGTCATGGTTTAACCGAAACCAGGACAGGGGTACATCACATGAATGCCTTCAGCCGCTCTGTTGTGCAACACCTAAGCTATGGTACAGTAGGTCATTAAGACTAAAACATTTTTATCATCTCCTTCTCACAGCAATAGCTGCAGTGGGTTTCTGCCTGAAGAAAACAGCTCACACAAGTTCTTTTATCAAAACAGTACGCAGACGTATATTAGTATAATAAAATGGAGTTTGCTTGTCATTTGACATTGGGTTACAACAACCAAATTATAAAACAAAATCATTAAAAGAAGGAGGCACTCTGCTCCTCTGTCTGATAAGGTAAATCTTTTCTCCCCTGGGAGAGTGAACTTCCCGAATACTACAGCCACTGTATCCCACAGAGGACCTACTTCAACCTTGACTCTAACCACAAGAAGCTAAAATAAAGGCACAAATGTCCGTTCTTAAGATTTAAGGGAGACACATAACTGTTACATGTATTTTTCATCACAGAGTTTTAATTTAGTTTTAAAAGGGACCATCTATTGTTTGTATCATTAACAAGAAGGATTTGGGGAAGGGTGAGATAAAAGATGAAAGAAAAATGTTTAGCAGTGTATATGCAAACTTGAGTGAACACTGGCATAACAACATTAACTAATACACTACTGATTTTTCTTGGTAAATGGAAAGGCAACTAACAGATTTCAAATTCTGATCATTGTTGACCAGGCACATATCCAGAAAAACTCCAGTGTTTTTAATGAAGTTATAATGAAAAAAATTCAAAAGATGCTGTATTATGCAACTTTCTTGGGATTATGACTTCAGCAAAACATGTAGGTGTGTGATTAGCCCTGCCTTGGTAAGTGTACCTAAATGTTTGTTGAATCAGGGTCCTGACTGATTTGCTCAAGATCACACTGTGAATAAATACTCAGCAGGGAACCCAGACAGAACAATAGCTTAATTGCACCTGAAACAAATGAATAATGCTATATATATTCTTCTCTACTGTGGAACCTGCACCTTAAATCCACCAGCTGTGTATAACCATGAATAGAGAGACCTCTTTTCTACAGCACACGGTGACACAGATAGCAGCTGCATAATTTGCTGGATAGAGATTTCATTCTCTTAGTCTGTAATTTCAACACTTAAGAACATACAGGATTTTCTTTTTTATGCGTGTGTGTGTGAGAGTGTGTGTGTATTCCAGGAACAGGTGTGTTTTTTTTTTTCAAGACATAAAGGGAAATTCGGTAAATACACCATGTAATAAATGTCAAATCCCAGGTTGCTTTTTAGCAGCAGGACAGGTTGAGGGCATAAGTGCGATGAAAGCTGTGCACAGCAGAGAGGTGTTCGTGTCTTGCACTCAGCTCGCTCTGCTGAGATTCCTTTGCCTGTCCTTACTGTCTGCTTTCCATCCAACCTCAACCCCAGCCTGCTGTCAAACATGAAAATGGCCCAGGAAGGAGTTGTTTTGGGGATGGTGAAATCACAGAGGACGCAAATAACAAGCAAAGAGATGGAAAATACACAGAAGGGGATTTGATTAAAGGTACAAGCTTGCTTTGAAGCAGTCTGGGAGGTGTGGGAACAGGGGAATATAGAGCCACAGCTGAAGCAGGACTGGGGGATCCCTCCGAGCAATGCACTGGGGACAGTACGGGCTCTAAGGGTTAAAGAGGTGGTTGCAGAAAGGCAAATGAAGAAACCACACAGAACAGAGAAAAGGAACGCAGAGCTACTTACTAGGCGTAAATCAATGTCTCAGAAGGTCTGCTGGCCTTCCTGGGATGGGGAAATCGAGAGTTTCCTTCCTCTCAGATTATTACTGCGAAATGGCTGGTGTCTCAACCTTTACAGGGCCGCTAAATCCCACTCCCTGAGCCTGCTGCCTGAGCTCTTAAATTCCAATAAATCAAGAAAATTGACACCTCTAAAAATAGCTCATTTACCCATCCTGAGATAATTACAGCCCAGGAGAATTAGAAGCATTAAGCATACATGAAGCCTCGTGAAGCCCCTGGGGTATGATTCATCTCACAATAACCACACCTCTTGCCTATCTCATCCCAGCTAATCATCAAGTATCTCCCAGTTTCTCCGCCTCCCTATTCTTCACCCCTCTTCCCCTCCCTGTGGAGGATACCTACGAAGAAACTGAAAGCTGATACAAAGAAATAGGAACAATAGCTTTAAAATTCCCATTGTTCCATTTCTGGTGGAAGAGTTTCTGAGTCTTGTAGAGCGAGAGAAAGAAAATCCCCAAACGTTTCTCTGGCTCCTTGTTATCAGTCTCACAGCACTGAAACAATTTAGGCACGGCTGGGAGTAAGTACAGAAAATGGAAACAAATGAAGGATTGAAAAATGGTAATGTAACAGATGGAGGAAACTAGCTGGAGTTTCATTTTGTGGAGGGATGAGTGTTGACTCCAATGGGAAGCTGTGGGAATAAACACTTTTTAAATGTATCCGGTCTGTGGAGGTGCTGAGTTTCTTCTGAAAGTGAAGACCTCCTAGGAAGTAGATCGTATTTTTATTTATCTTACCTGACGGAAGCCTATAGCCTTGGTGTTTCAGTACAGAGGACAACTTCTAAAACATTGGGGCTGGTCTTTAAGGGCAATTCCTCTATATACTGGCACATGGCACAGTATAGCTAGAGCATCTTATACCACAAGGGCACACATGGCTGAGAGCAAAACGAATTGCAGTGGTTTTTGTGACTACCAGTTCCACTTCCAAAGTTAATGAATAGAAAGACATGATATGACTTTTGACTACTGGCTGGGAACATAACTGGTCGGCAGCATCAGCAATCAGTTAACATGCTTTTCTCCAAATTCCTTCAGAGAGTTGTTCAACTGTTTATTTATGAAGCAGACTGTAATGTTACCTGCCATAAAGCAAAACTGCCACTTCGAGTGTAAGCTAATTCCGAAAGGATAAGAGGAGAAAAAAGTGCATTTACATCATGTAGGATAAAGATTTAAGGACAGCCAGCCTTATCTTCAAGACAGCAGTGAATCTCCTTGATATATGTCCTCAAGTGGAAATCCACAGTTGTCTGTTATGGCGATTTGGTACTTGCCTCTGAACTAGCTGCTAGTGGCCATGGCTGGAGGCAAGATACTGCATTAGATAAACCGTTCATCTGATGCACAATGATGATAGTTTTCCTAAGAAAATTGAGTTTTGTACATATTCATTGGTTCAGCTGGCTGCAAGAACTTAAGAACTTATTATTACTGTAATATTAAAAGATATCTAATTAATTCCATCCACTCTCTTTAATATCACATATAATAATTACTTTTGTGTTGCATAAAATTGTTACATTTCTGAATATTAATTCAAGAACTAACTTTTGTCTTCCCCGCCTCGTTCTTATCCTCACCCACATGTTTATGAAGAAATATTGGCAAAGTGTTTTTCTAAGTTGTTAATTAGACCACTGTGTACAGAATATAATTCCTTCATTACAGGAAATTACAAGTACGTTCTTTTCCAGCAGAGACAGAAGAGTGACTTCAATGCATGCTTTCCTCTCTCATTTGCTCTAGGAGTAGTTTTCAAAACCCACAGGAACCAGGAAGCAGTAACATTGATAATGCAATGACTTCTTTGCAGTTGGACCTGAATAATCAAAAAGGTATTACTGAACCCAAGCTGAGACTTAGCCAAATCTGTTCAATAGCCACATGTCGGATGATTAACTTTATGTTACCAGCTTAGATGTTCTGACTGTCAACCAGAACGGTTAAATAATGCCACTTCATTAAATTAGGAAGAAGATAGTCCATTCCTATTTCTGGATCTTCTTGCAAGCCTTTGTGAATAAGGTTGGGAGTAAGATAACAGCTCTGAGATATTGGCATTTAACTAGCTTCAGTATCTAAAGACGAAGTGTCTGGTGCAAGTGAGGCTCCTGTTATCAACAATGGAAAAGACAGTAAATAAATTCCCAGTCTATGAAACCATAGATGAGGAAAGGTCTTCAATAGAGAGTGATTCTCTTCACAGGTCTTTTTTTTTTTTCTTTGGTTTTTTTCCTGTTTACTGTTTCCTATGCAGCTGGCATTATCTAAACATTTAATAGATGTGGGTGATAAAATTCAGAACGTTGTACTGGTGGCACCTCTGTGATTGCACTGATTTTATACACTTCTGTACTTACAAGAGGTAAGTAAATGTGAACTCTAGATACTGAAGGTATAGAAACTACTGTAAATGTCTGTAAATGGTATTTAGATATCAGTATTGACTCTTTTAACTATATTCTTGCTCTTATTTTGGTGCTTTTTTTCTGAAGATACCAGCTTATGGAATCAAGTGAGCTCTGCATCTATACACAGATTTAAAACTAGTTAATAGATAAGGTCCCATTAAATAACATTCCTCAATACGAGGCCCAGTCTGAGTTTGTGAGGACGTGCCAGAAATGCTGTGCCCTACAAGAACTTCCTCTCCATGTCCTTTTATATCAACATTTCCTTTTACGTGATCTTTTTTTCCCCACCAAGAAAGTTGAGATGAAGCAGTGAAACACATGGAAAATAACTTGAAGGTTCATAAACCAGAATACAAAATTAAAATAGATCACAATAACACAGAGTTTTGAAGGGCTGAGTTCCATCTAGTGTGTTCTTGTATTTTATGATACTCAGACTGGAATAACTTGTGTGCCACTGCTTACTTAGAGTCATGAATTTCATGGTGATGAGGATGTCTGAAACACATGGATAGACAGATATAAATTCAGGTGTGCTTATATATATTTCTTTTCCCTTCTGGAAAAATAAGTACAGGCATTACTGTACTTTGCTATTTTGATTCAATTCAAAAGTTATCTTTGAAGAATTTTCAGTGAAATTGAACTTTACTGTGGAGCCTTCCACTTGGAAGACCCCATTGGGAGACAGTCAAAAAATCCAGGAAGGTGTAGAAAGAAACAACCAACTGAAATATTATGAAAAAACATATAAGCAATGGCAAGAACCAAGATGAATTCTTAAAATGGTGGTAGGGAAAATGAAATCAGTAATTACTTTAGAGGTCACCTGTGCAAGTCTAAATTTCAGTGTGAGATGTGACTTTCGTTATCAACATGTTGGACAACTTCTGCATTAAAGAGAGTGCAAACCAAGTAATTCCCCTGTGATGGGGACCTTTTTAAAAAGGAACTGAATTTTATTTCTTGGGGGGTAGAGAGACAGAAAGGATATCTTTTCAATAATGTCAGGTGGGTTTCCTGTCCTGAATCCCCAAGATGCCTCAGCATCCCCAGAAGCTTATAAAATCCTTCTCAATGGTGGGTGTTGGATTGGCCCCACAGACAGGAATGTGCAGGGGATAATGGCATTGGGCAAAAAAGTCCAAAGAGGTTTCTAATGATTCTCTTATGAACCTAGGTTTATTTTATGCATTGTAAAATGACTCTCCAAACCTCAACATGTGTTTTTGTAAGATCACATACTAATTAAAGTTACTTGAAGCTGTGCTCTCTGACTTTTCCCTAAAATATCTTTTCCTTTACATTTTTATGTTCAAATATTTTGTTAGAGATTAAGCAAGTTACCATTCAGAAAAGAGAAAATCAGTACAGGATCAGGAATAATTAATAATATATAAACAAGGTTATCTTGAGTAACCAGAAGCAGCACCTCAGTCCTAGTTCAGGGAACCCACTGTATGCCTTACACATTCAAATGTTAAGTCTACCTCATCAGGAGAAAAAAAAAAAATAGTACGGTATCAGTCTGTACAAACTACCAAGCGCAGCTGAAGAGAGCCTAGAGATTTTCAGAGAAAAGCAATGTTATGAATTGATAAATTTCAGAGCTACCTCTTCTTTTAAACATGTTAGCTGTGTACAAAGATTAGAGTCTTAGGAAGGATTTTACAAAGCCCAGGGAGTCAAACAGTTGTTCAGATCCATTGGCTGCTTTTGAAAATCTCAGCCATAACTGTTTCTTTTTCAGCAGGGTTGTGTTCTATGTTCTGTTTACATTCTGAAATCACTGATGGAAAACATTGTTTATTTTGGGCCAGAGTTAAGGCTGTAGTAGTGTGATGAAATATGCACTTCCATCTGTTTGATCAGAATAATCCTCTTACATCTATAATGTATTCAGCGTAAGTGTTATGATATCTTTAGCCATTAATTCCCCTGACATTAAGTGTTTGGGATTTAAATATGAGGCAGCAAATTAGTGCACGGTTGCACTTAGCAATTTCTCTTAGTTCTCAGCAAAAATTTTTTGTTTTTTTTCTCTTGGAATTTCCCATGTTTCTTTTTTTCTTTCCTTAAATAAAAGAATAATGAACCAATTTATTGAATCAAAAAACCTGACACAACAGTAATGATAAAGCATATTTTATTTCCTTTTCTAATTTTGAGGTCACCCCTGGAGGAGTCCGTAGGTTAAAAGGCACTGCCTGCAAGTATGAAACCAGTGCGCTTTTCAGAAAGTTTGCACTGACAGGACTACAATACCAAGAAACAATTCAACTCCCCAGTATCTCGCCTTTCACTGTTGAAAGATTTCATCAAAGCAGAATCTCTTTTCCATTGCTACCTTTATAAAACTTTGGTGCAGACATGTGAAAGTACCTTCCCATCTCACCTCTCCAAAACACTCTTGATATCTTTGCTCTCTCATTTTAGGAGCCACCTTCCTTCTTGGGAGAGGAGCTAACTGCTCATTTAACTTTTTAATATACATTTTAGAGCTGCTGTCATAAACCAGGGTGTCAGGACTTTCCTAATTTATTGATTCAGTTTTCTTCTCTGTCTTTCTTTCCATTCTTCACTGCGTTACAATCAAACTCTACACACCTTTGAACTCACAACTTTGAACTTGCATGAGCAGCTCTGCCATAATTTCCTCTTCATACTCCATTTTCTTCTATTTCTCCTAGCGTCTTTTCTTGATGTCCTGCTGTCCTGATTTTTTTTTTTCCTGTTGGTATCCTTCATCTCACATAATGTTTAACACCTTCCAATGAAAAATCTGTCCTCTTACAGGCCAAAATCTTGTGCAACAGATTATTTTGTTACCAAAAAAATGGGACAGGAATGAATTATCAAAGTCAGCTGTACCACTGACTCTAACATCCACATGTTCGCAGAAGAGTTCTGAGGGTTTTTTTGGAAAAAAACCCACCTATCACTCAAAGGCCTTTTCCCCAGAAATAATTTGCATTTGTAATTCAGCCTCTGCATTCAAGGACATAAAAGAGTCATGCAACAATTATGTGATTTCTTGAAATCTATGTCATTCTCGCATTAATTTTAGTCATTAGAGGGATTCTCAGAGAGTTCTTCAGTTTTGGATCATGTCCTTAGCGTAGTCCTGACAAAAATAAGAAGAAGCTATATAATTCATAGGTAGGTTTTTTTATTTCTTTTTACCACAGTGTAAATGAAGCCTTTCAAGATTTTAACAACCCATCTGCTCCTTGCCAGAAGAGATGAGACTGCAGTGAGACTGTCCGCAGAAACAAGTTGCAATTCTCTTTTTAGTCTACCTGAAGCATTGATAGCATCATCAATAATGTCAGCACAGTAATGGGCTTTGTTAGTTAACTTGTGGTTCTCTACAAGCTGACTAGCTATGAACTGGGAAAAGATCTTAGCATTGTCAATAAAGAACAGCTATTAAAAAAATACTTTGTTGACAGTATTAGTATTTTACACAAAGAAAGATAAAACTTATCAGAAGAAAATGCTCATATCCTGTCCTGCCTTTGGAAGATAATTCTGTCTTAAACAATTACTTTAATGTATCTCCCAAGATTTCCATTGCAGTCTTCTATGGGTTTAGTTAAAGGCCATATGTGGTAGGTGACCAATTTTTACTGGTCTCTTGGGTAGTGGCTTAAGACAGGATTCACTCTGTCACACCAGGTAGGTCAGACTTTCAGGGTCGAAGAAAATTGCTAGTCTCCTTTGAAAGAGGGGCACTACCAAGGAATAAAAGGTAGGTTTGTGAACATAGCTAAGACAGCATATTAACTGTCCATTATTCAAGCTAAAGCACGTTGCTTGCTCATTAAGTACACACTGCACAAACAAAATGGATGTACACATGAAGGGACAGAAATTTTACAACCCTCCCTCTCAAATAGTATGTCACAATATTTTATTTGCTTAGTCTACAAAAGCAACTCAATAATCTAAATGCAACTCCCCTTTAAAAACACCACTTCACAAAATCCTACTTACTCCTGTGATAGGAAAATAAACTAGTCTAGTTAAAGATGATTATTAAGATACTAGACCAAGTATTATCTACTATTATTGTGTCAATCTTCTCAACAAAAACTAGACAAGTATATATTTTGCCTAGGCAAGTAAATTTTCATAACCGTTTCTGCAGCATGGATTTTTCATTACAAAGGTTAAATATTAGGTGTTACTTATATACTTCTAAGAAGTTAAAAGACTTTTTGCCTCTCATTTGCTACTTCTATCCCTTTCTTTTCTTCTCTTTTTATGCTATTGGTAAGAACTGAAATACTATGAAAAAATATTTTGATATAATGTATCTGCTCAGCTGGAACTCTCTTAGTAACATATATATGGGGATATTCCTTCCCAAAATCAGCGATAATTAATTTACCACTTTGTTTGCAAGGGATATTGGGAAATAAGATTTGATTTTGTTTTGTTCACTGTGCTCAGCATGCACACAACTTATCATTTCCTTCATCCAAACTGTCCTTATACTCTTAGTCTGAAATGAAGGGTTTTTTTCAGTGTTGTGATAACAGAGCTGCTCTTAAGGGATACAATAAGATTTTACAATACTTCCATTTATTTATAGCATCTATCAAGTCTCTTTAAATAGATCCTCTCCTCTGTGTCAAGCATGATTCCAGAAGATTACACAAGCATCCGTATTTTTCTATTGCTCCTCTGTAGGTTTGTAGATTAAACTAAGAACTAACAATTAACATTTTATTCTCCTTGTAAATAATATTCTATCAAACAAATAAAGAGTTACACATTAAAAAATACCTTCTTCACCATGAAACAACACTATTTTGAACCATTAACAACCTAATTAGGAAAACAGCTTGGCACAAAGTAATTTGTTGATATATTTCAATATCAAAGGTTTGGGGATGATTTGGAAATCTTGATAAATAGAAGACATTCTTGAAATTCAAATTTGCATTAAGATTTCATCACAAATCACTGACTAAAAGACAAATGGTTTGAATCTCTGTCCACCCTTACTAGTATTTTTTTGCAGGGTAACATTATTCAGTATGGGTAGTTTTCTTTTTTTTTTTCTCTTGAAATAAGGGAAAATTTGGCTCTTAAAATATCTCCTAGTGTTTGACTCAGATTACAAAGTTTTGAGTTTTTTACTTAAAAATATAAAAAATAATGCTATGAATCAGACGACGAATAGCAGCTAGTAGTAATGTTCCTATAAAAACATAAGGACATAAGCAGACCAATGATTTTCTTGACATATTTCTCCAGCCTGCAGCAGTTTGCGAGTTTCTGTGACAGGGTTAGTTTGCACTTGGATCATCATATTTAATATTTTTTGAACCTATCTTCCATGAATTTTCTAATTCATCTGGAACTTATTTATGTTCCTGGTTTCCCCAACATCCTGTTGCACAATTTAGTTATACAGCATCTGACAAATAACGTCATTTGGTTTGAAACCTTCTTCTTGAGTTTTAATCATATTCTTATTCAAATAGTGAATATACATTCCTTAGTGACCTTTCAATGTCTCTTATGACGTTATATCTTTTTTTCCTCCGATACTGCTAAAAGAGGCACACAGTGGGCAGACAGAAACCCAGAGGACCCTCATCAGCGCCCTGAACCTTTCAGGGGCTCCTCAGGAGGTTTTCCAAGATATGGTGTCTCTCACATTTGAGATATGATACTGAAATTGGTGTGAATAGTGTAAAAAGCTCATGAAACCTGGACGTATTGGAAAATTACATGTAGAAAAAAGCTGGTCTGAAAGAAATAATGTTTCCAGATTTCCTCAGCCTTGAAATTGTTCCACAAATCAAAAGTGACTAATGTTATTTATCAACAACAGAACAAAGACTCTCAAAGAAAAGCATCAGAACCTCTCATCAGCTTGACTGGTGTGCCAAGTCACAACAAGCTGCATCTCTGAATTAATCATTCCTTTTAGACTTGTACAAAGAAAGCTAACAGCGGGATATTTTTGCAAAATAAACAAGTTTCAGCCTTGCAGACATTTTTCATTCAATTGCAGTAGTTTTGCCTTCCAAGCGTGGTGTCTAGTTCAGTTGCACCTTTCCCCAGCAGAAAGTGAGGAACAGGGAGAGAAAGGGAGACACCCCTTCCCCCACCCTTAAATAATTTTAATAGGAAAATTATTTTTATTTTACTTCTGTGAAAGATGGAAACATTTTCCATAAACACACTGGTAATTGCCTAAAATTCATTTTTCATTGAAAGGGTGAAAGAAATCAGCATATCATAGATGCAGGCATAACAATCCAGACCCTGTCACAGACTGACTAAAGAAAACACTAAAATCCCTCTGTCACAGCTATCCAGCTGGGAAAAAGGAGTATCATGGATCTAGCATGCAGATTCCCTAGAGTTTAACTCAATATTAGGGGTCAGCAGAAGGGGATAACTGTACTAAGAAATCATGAGGAAATGCCTATGACATCTACATAAGTTATGATTAACGAAATGCAATTCAATCCAGAATGTCAAATAACTTGCAGTCAAATCTTTGAGAACAAATGCTTTCTCTCTTGATTTAAAAGTCTTAAAACTCCATCTAAATGTCACTTTATTCATGTATACTCTATCTTGCATCTCACCTTGAGCTTCCAAGAAACTTCAGAACGTTTACATAAAGCGTCTCACTGGCACCTAATTTGTCCTGTCCTTTGCTGGCCGGTGTTGGTGTCTGACTTTGCTTTTGCAGGCTTGTTTCATGTGCTCAACACTATCTTTATAGAGCTTCTGTTCAGTGAACAAAATAAATGCTTGAGTCTCAACGGAAACACCGACAAATATCACAAGAGAACGGTAATTGACAGAGCAGTAATGTTTGGAGCAAGGGTAGAGGCAGCTGGCCTCTGACATCCTTTATTT
Source organism: Fulmarus glacialis (assembly GCF_000690835.1). Lineage (NCBI taxonomy): Eukaryota > Metazoa > Chordata > Aves > Procellariiformes > Procellariidae > Fulmarus > Fulmarus glacialis. Next base: position 8,728 of record NW_009202839.1, on the reverse strand, counting down.
TATTCTCAGAATAAGAACTAAACAACTGGCAAAGTCTTCTGGTTGGTGAAGAAGCCAACTTGGAAGGTTTCCCTATCTGAAACATGTTGCTTACAGCATGAAACAGGAAAGCTGAGCAACTGGTCTGCACTATAATTAAATTTGAACAATAACCAGTCATGGCTTGATCACCAGCTTATTTTGTCCAGCCTGGAATTTGCCATAAACTCAAAAGCCTTCCAATGTTGCTTCAACTGTAAGGAGTATGTTTTGTTCTGTTGGAAAATAAGAACCTCTCATCCAAAAATAGCAGGTCAAATTCCCTGCTGGCATAACTCCATTAATTTCAGGGAAGTAGCACTGGAAGAGAATTGGCCAAGAAGGCCTAAATCAGAATCTAAATTAGATGTGAGACACCAATAAAGCTTTCTACCTTTTTTTTTTTACCCCATTACTCTCCAGGGACCAGATCCTCAGCAAGTATAAATTGCTATAGTTGCACTAATTTCCAACTGAGCCAGGACAATTTGCACAGATTGAGGATCTTACTCTAGGTACAATATACTTTTCCAAGCGTGAATAGAGGAACACTCCACAGTGCTGTCAGAAGAGGTTGCATGTAGTTAATGTGAGATATAGAGAACCACAGGACAGATAGTGCCACAATATTATTGATTATAATATTATTAGTTAATAATATCCTTTAAATAATTTGAAAATTAATCTCACTTCAGGGGGATGAAATGGTCATTTCAGTTCCCATAAACGGCCTTCCTAGGTAAGATCACACGTCTCCCTAGTCCAGTATCCTGTTTCAGACTGCAATGAAAAGTGAAGAGGTCGTGAAGAATTGGAACAATAGGGTAAACATGTAGCAATCCTCCCCCAGAACACTTCTACAGACTCCAATAATTTGGGGTCCGGAGAGACGTGAGGCCAGAGGACGTGCACTGTAAGCCAGTGGAATCATGGGAGTTGTAAGTGAAAAACTCAAACCATGTTCAAGATGAATATATAATTCATTCTTTAAAATTCAGTCACTGCACAATTCAGATTTTACTTCATGTTTTCATCAGAGTTGCTTATTTTTATGTCTTACAGTTTTTTCTGGCTATAATGTTATAACAGAAAACAGCATGTAGCATGAGTGTGTTATTGAAAGTGCCTGATGTAATTAACGGATGTTACTGAAATACTTAAACCAAAGTCAAAATTCAAACCAAGTTAATACAATGCAAGATTGATTATGAAGTCCTTTCTATTTCAGTGTGATTACCATTTTATACTAACAAACACTCTTTAGGTAACATATTAAACAGTTAACTTGCAGTGTATCTCAAGCTGCTTAATTTGAAAATCACCTAAAATTTTTGGGGGGGGAAAAAAAAAAAGAAAGAAAAAAACCTCAAACATCCAGTATGCTTGAAAGTGGTGAACCCTCTGATGATTCTGTCATCTGGTCTGTATCTTGTGGCCTTGCTAAGGCATACTTTTACAAAGATTTCAGGTTTGGAAATCTATCATGCCCTTTGTAGATTCTGCTTTTGGGGGTTTAGCAAGCAGCAGCGGCCCATGAACAACAGGATGACTAACATCTCTCCAGATTAGTGAAAATTAGATATACATATGATTGTAAAATCTGATAAATTCTGTAACACAGGTAACATGATATATAAACAATAGGTGGAAAACTGTGGGCAAAATGAACCAGTGGGAGGTTGGTTTTTTTGGGGGAAGGGATTCTTTGTGTTTTGTTTTGGTTTTTTTCTAATTTTACATGGCAAGCTCACTTGCAACATCACAGTAAATTTATGAAGGTTAGACTGAAAATGTTGTCCGTAACAAGAAAAACAAAGTCAATAATGGTAGATGGCTTTGGAACAAAACTTGAAGATGACTGTTCGCAGCTAAGGAGTGCATCACTACGGAGGGCAGTGAGATAGTGAGAAGTGTGAGAACTAGTTGTCTGAATTCAGTCAATTTTAACCTTTTAACATTGTGCCAGTTTTTTCTTTCCTTTGAAAAATAAGAAAATACGTATTCATTAGGTACTGGTTACTTTATTCGCTTTCCATCCAACATCCCAACAGATGTATTTAAACCATACAAAATTCAATGAAACTGGAGAGAAAAATAATATAAAGACCCTCATGCTAACAATAAATGAGAAACTAGAAAAGTTTGTTGGCTGTTAATATTGCTGTAAGAGTTAATATCAGCAGGGCTGGACAAGATTTTGAAAGGCTACAATAAAAAAAAAATGTTACTTCCATCAAGGAATGCACAGCTTGCTTAAAAATATAATAAAACAGTTGTAAGTGGAAGTAAAGAAGGAAAATATTATATCTGATGCTGTATGACATTCGGTGAAGATGCTCACATTTGCTTTAAAATATTGTAGCAAGATAATATTCTGTATTTTCTGACATACTTTTAGGAAAGTACTTTAGAATTAAGATCTTGCTGTGCTGTTGGGTTTCCATACAATTTTAGGCCAAGTCCCTGGGTTTCATTATATAGGTAGCATTATATCTATAACGCCTTACCCCCTTGCTCAAAAATAAATTCCCTCTTGGCAAGTATAATTTGTCTTTGGGCTACTATTACCATCAGTTATTTTCCTATTGAAATAAAAGTTCACTGCTGATTGGAGGGACCTTCCTTTTAGAATGTCTTTAGCAGCACTGGCGAATAAAATAGCTTTCACTGGATGGCTGCTAAAAGGAGCAGAGAAATGAGCATGATGCTTGCTATATTATTATTATTTGTATGTTTAGGGCTGTACATCATAGTACAAAAAATACTGTATTTAGCATGCAAAATATAATTAAAATTGGTTTAATTAAAGAATACAATTATACTTGCTCATGTTCAAACAGGAAAATAAATAAAATGAACCATTGTAGAGGCCTCATTGATTTGCACAATGACAGAAGTCATTAACTGAGCTATGGTTAAATGGCACTCATCTGCTTCCAGAGGAAATGGGCCTGTGCTGTAGGTCTGTGATATATTTCAAAGTATTTTGCTTTTCATGCATGATATGTATGAAATGTGTATTCTGTTGACTGGTAGCACAATCAGCAGGACATATTTTGACAGCTAAACAGCAAATTTAAATGTGGCTTTCTTTTTAGTGCTCTGGAATTTTTTTTTTTTTTTCCCCCTGCATGTACAATATAGCCCTGTTGAAGGTTTTAAATATCTCACACAGCTTACCCGTAATGTATCATTCCCTGCATCTAGTCATCATGTCCATTAAGTGTAAGTAAGTTGAACGTGCTGCTCTGTTATGATGTATTGTCTCAGGAATGTCTTCAGACTTCGTCGCACGGTAATTGCTGTATCGATTACCGCTGGAATGCATAGACAAAGCAAGTTCAAGGGACTAGGGACTTTTCCGTGTCTGAGAGAACAGAGCATATTTTATGTTTAAATGGCAAAGTCAGTTAAAATGTTTAACTTTGCATGAAATTTTGTTTGGGGGAAGATCTAACTCTACAGTTTTAGTGGCTAATTAAGAAAAATCTGTTAGAAGATATTACTTTGCAGTTTTATAGTGCTCATTACTGAAGGGTTTCAAAGCACTTTACAACTACTGGACTGGTTCCTCAGCTAGCAGGAACTGCTTTCATGCACAGATTTCATGAAATTGTTTTAATGGAGTTAGAACAACATTATAATATATTTAAGAAACCATTCTGATGTCAGTGTGCTTGGTATCATTATGTCCATTTTACAGAAGAGTGGAATGAGGGAGAAAGCTGTCAGAAAGCAATACTAATCTCACCTATTTTTAGGGGTGGGATTCAGTTTAAGATTAAAACATCTAAACTTAATGATAGCCCAGCATGGGGTTTAGTTACACACACATAAGAGGGCTTATGATGCCCTAGGATATCAGACATCCACAAGGAGCTGGCACAGGAATTACAAAAGAGTTATCTATTTGAATGGTACCTAATCATGATGAATCTCAAAGGTACTAGACACATATGTTTGTGATGTGATTCTCACCACAGATATCTTCTGTAGACTGAGCTGAATTATCCTCCTGGTGCCACTGACTATATGCTCAATGCAGTTGCCCAAATGCACATATCTGGTGCCAATTAGGTTGCCCTAGGGGCTTCCAGCTGGCATGCAGCTGCCGCTCTGCAAAGTCTAAATCTCCCTTGGTCTCTGTCATTTCTGACAGCTCGGTACAGATTTCTTGGACACCCTAAGGCAATTCAGTTGGTTGTTTTGCATTTTGGAGTTGACACCTAACTTACATGCAGACATCTACATTTAGTATCTGGAGCTTAATCCCACCCTAGATATTTACATTTGAGGCACCCAATTTGAGGTGACTTTGCAGTTAATGGAGAAGAATAATCACTTTTGGGATATGAATCATCTGTCCTGCTTGTGCATCTACCAGAGGATGAGAAGTGTCTAAAGTCAAGTCATATAAATTCTGTCCCACTTGACTAAAATAGCATCACAATTCTTCCTGAAAGCTAAACATCCTCTCTGCGTGACCTGGTATTTGATGTGAAGAAATGTCTACTGCGAACCATACAGTAACAGCAAAAGAGGACAACAAAACCAAAGAGAACCTATAGGGGTCCTACTAAAAGCAGATGAAAGGAAACTGAACACGTAAGTACATGAAGCTGCAGCATGGCCAACAAAATGAGAACAGACTTTAGACTGTGAATACAGCTAAATAATTCTATATACAGCTTCAGAAGTTGCTACCTGCATTTCAAACCTAAAGAGGGGCTTGTCTGTCTGAAAGCTTATTTTATTTTTTTCCAGGTATGACCTAGCAAAATATATTGGGTTTCCCTGTAAGCTTTGTCTCACTGAATAGTTCTTCAATTGGTACAAGGTCTTATACCTAAGAAAAGAGACCTTAAAACATTACAGAATGGTCAGTCAGAAATGGTGTAACCTTCACAGTTAGCCCCTCTGAAAGTTTAAACCCTGTCTGCTTTTGTATGTTAACCAGGTGACTTCCTGAAAAAGACGGATGAGTGAAACAATTAAACTCTATTTATTCCCTAATTCATGTCTACTAAAGTGTAGGACAAAGGTGGCTCAGTCTTGAAAAGAAAAGTGTTACCCGAGCCATAAGAAACAAAATTATACTGAAGACAAGTAGAAAGGTAAACTTTTTGTTGTTCTGACTGCAGGGTTAGGTATGATGCTTGGGATGTTTGTGAGCTCCAAAATGAGCGTGACTGAATTCTTTATGACATTTGCCTAGGTCTGTCTTGTCATGATGTGGATATGATTACATTCTTTATTGGTCATTACCTCCTTGCTTATACAATAAAAAGCTGGAATGTAGATAGCATATAAAGACAAAAATACCAATGCTTTATAACACTACAGAAACAGACATTCTTTCCTTAATTATAATTTGGATGTCAGACTTCCCAACATTTGGAGAAGGTCAGAGATTAGGAGGGAGAATTAAGAAGGAGCATAAGTTTTGAATTTAATACCAGTCTCAATCAGGAAAATGGGGAATACTTTTCTCAAATCAGACCTCTTAGTTCACATCAAAGTAATAATAATTACATTCTTTTCCACGTTATTCAAAGCACTGTCTTGTTCTTACAACACAGTACACCTTAAAAGACTCATTGTAGATTTTATGTGACGTTTGACTCTAAGACTGGTCAAACCATAGAACATTTCTTTAAGGAAATTAAAAACCATGATTATTGACATCCTGGCAGACAAATACCTCCAAAGGCTTGCAGCTGATCTACTGCTATGTACTAAATCACACAAAATTTGCTTATACTTCAGTTATGTTCTCTCTCTTCAGAATTGAAATGCATATTTCCAGATCTTTAATGATGCTTTACCTCTCAGCTCAGAAATTACTCAGCACTGAAGACTATGCAATAAGGTTGTGATACCAAACTTTCCAGTAAGTAATGAAAAGATGGTGATACATTCAGACTTGTCTTTTCATTTGGAGGATAATAATTTAAAGATTACCTCAGCATCCCCAGCATTTTCTTTTTATATTTTATAGGTAAGTAGAAATTCCTTTGAATATACAAATAAACAAAGTCTTGGTGCTGTCTCGGAAGGAAAAAAGAGAACAGGCTTAAACCATGTTAAAGAAGATTAAAATTATATTGAAGACACACAGAAAGATAAACTTTCATCATTATTACTGCAGGTTGCTTAGGATATGTATTAAGTGGAAAGCCAGAGGTAGGAAGCCCAAAATGAATATATGTAAATACGCAGATAAATATATTGTTCGGGCACATTCTCACGTCTGTGTTCTGGTGGATGCTGTTTCCACTTCATTTTGTAAATCTTTTCCCTACCTTAGAAAGCCAGGCTGGATTTTATCTTGTCTAGTTTTAAGCATCAACATTATAGACATGCGGGACAGTCACATGATGAGGGAGACTGACTTGCTGTAGTCATCTACATGTATTGCCTTCTTTGACTTTAAAGGGAATATAGAGTGATTAGCACACATAGTACATGTTTAAATTTCATCACATGAATCTCACTCTAAATAATGACAAAGGCAGTCACCGCAGTACATACATAATATCTGAATTATGAAAAGCATCAAAATCTCTGAAATGCAAAGCTACAGGTCTTACTATTTGGAAAATAGGCCTATGTACAGCTTAAACACCTGTTCAAAGCAGTGTATGCTCTGCAATTGTGTCAAACTGAAAAAAAAAACTATTAGCTTGTGTGTTTATTTGCCCGTGCTGTTGTTCCTGTTGTTTGCATGACACCCAGAAAAAAATCAGTAGAAACTCCTAACAACCAAAGGCAAGTAAACCCTGATGGAACAGGCAGCACTCAGGGGACAGTGTCTGCCAGGTACTAAGAACTCATTTAGACCATAAAATTTTAAAGCACACAGGGTTAGTGCTTCAGTACCCAGCATCTAGTGCATGATCAGCAGAGACAGTCTAATAAGGAAGACTATAATAATTCAAGCCTGTTATAAGCCAATAACGGTCTGGAATTATTCTCTCACTACCGCTATTTTATATCATCTTGGGTTCTGACTTGCTAAGCATCAGCCCAATTTGAGTTTGATTAATTTATCTTTTCCAGTCATTAGTAGCCCAGCAACCATACCGAGTAGATTTACAAAGAAGTTTGCTCTTTTCCTTGTTCTTCAGGAAGGATTGAAAGATGTACAAAGAAGAAAGAAAACTGTGTTTTCTTTGTCTCCCAAACACTTACAAAATTGTATCATATAAAACTAAGATCAGGGGAGAAAAGATAGTTTCAAAGGGAGAGTCAAGAAAATTGCTAATCCCCACCCTATTCCTAGAGGAGGAAAAAATTCAAATAAAAAAGCAGGTCATTGCAAGCCATAAGGAAATTCCCTCAAGCTTTGGAATTCATTAATTTCAGTTTAATATTTTGGTTTTTTTCTTTTATTCTAATTAGAAAACACTTAGAAATCTGCAATAACAAACATAAAGTGGTTTCAGAAACCATGGAAATTCTGAAGCTGTGCTTTCGAAGCAGCACAGTACCTTCTTAATGACTTAAATGAATTTGAGCTTCTTGTTATGCTTGCTGTGGAAATTCTCAAGAATGACAATTGCTTTAACTACCTCATGAAGGATCAAGGCTTTATAGTTAATTAGGATGACATATGAGCTTGCTTTCAGTGTTGACAGGCTCTTTGTCCTATGGCCATTAGGGTATACCAGAACAACAAGCATTATTGAACTCAAAAAGTGGGAAAATGAGAATTCTGGTAAGTGGCATGTCTCCAAAGCTTCCAGAGTTGCCAGACACGTAACATAGCCTTCTGGCAAAGATATGAAAAGAGGCCCTCTGAAAATGTAGGCTCTGGAAGGTCTGGGTTTCTGGTTCTAAGTTTATAGAGACTATTTAAAACTCAACCACTTCAATATCTCACCAGGAAACTGGGCAAACTTTCAGTGGAACTCAGCCTGTAATTCAGTCAAGGTTTCGTCAAGCTCAAGATATTTAGTAGAAACAACTTCACTTTGTAAGAAAAACTCTGATCTTCTCAATAACTGGAAGTTTTATAACACTTTGATGTTTTTAATTATGCAAAAGTCAAATACCGTTATGAAATTACGGGTTTCTTTTAAAATAATGGAGAATTTAGTTACAGTGTATAGCCAGTATTCAAAAAAGCAGAAAAAAATTCATACTATAGAGGCTTATTTCCCATAACTTTTGGTAAGATTCAGATACATGATCAGAGTTATCAATGAATAGCAGAAATTATTTTTATGTTTGCTCTTAGCTAACAACTTACGCAGGATTATAAAAGTAGTTCAATTTACTTCAAATTTATAGGCATTTGGACATTAGAGAAAAGATCAAAATATCTACTCCCACCTACTATCCATTATCAAAATATCACCGTCTCTGCTCTGAACTGGCATAGCCACATTTCTGGTTGGTTCCTAAAATACTTTAAATCCAAGCATGTATGGTACTGAAAAGTTTTTTTGCTTGATCCCATCAGCTTATCTAATATCACTCAATCAGTTTATCTGATAAATGAAAACTTGTTAATCACCATAATGTTATCACGCACCGGAGACAACTCTCCCAAATGCAGAGGACACTTTCGAAAATATTGTCTTTATGTCCCTATGGCTCTGAATGTGGGTATTGACCACTTGTTTCTCTACTTGAAAACAAGTCTGAGAGAGAAAGAAACAAGAAGAAGATGATACTAAAATAAAAAGTAGATAAATACAATATATAA
>NW_009202838.1:0-2448 GCF_000690835.1 Fulmarus glacialis | reverse complement strand
CCAGGGCCCCACTATGACAGACCACGGCCAGCGCCGGGGCTGGACACGGAGCTTGTGCAGCTGCTTGCCAGTCGAGGTCCCTCATTAGCCACCCCCACCCAGTCTGTAAGTACCCAGCCCCACGTGCGTTACGTTCATCCTTCCTCCCACGCTGCCTGGGCACCAGCCAAGGGCGAGGGATGTGTTAGTGTAGTAAACAAAAAAAGACATGTCCGTGGCCTCCTTCCAGACCCTGGCTCCATAGGCAAACAATGGGAGAGAAAACCTTTAGGGAAATCCACCAACATGAGCCTAAGCACATACTTAAGTCCCAATCATATGATGAGGGAACAAGGAACACGGAGCTGGTTAGCCCTGACCTTCGGGTGGCTGGCTGGGAGCAGTGCTAATGAGCAGCCACGGCAGTGGGGTGAAGGACACGCAGCCAGTGCAGTGCTACAGCAACAACCACAATACACCTCATTTTGTCTGTGAGAAAATTATTAATTTTGTTTACAACCAACCTGTACAAAAATGGTTAGGTTAGAACAGACCTATTTCAGTTATGCTTTTTTTTTTATTTTTAAACAGTTCATTTTTCCTAAATGTCTCAAACTCAATTAAGTTTACCAGTTCAGCTTAGAAAGACTTGGAAACTGTGCAAGAGCTTCACGATCTTTTTAGGCTATTAACATTTCAGAAACTTTGTTAGAAATGACATTAAATGACACAGTAGCCTGGGACTTTTGCAAAAACAGGCTTTCATTTGGAAATCCCTGGGCCTGAATTCTTATACCTTAATTGGTTTAAGTATTTCTATATGCAATAGCAAAATTACCATTTCAGGAAGCAAAGTTTGTTTAGAACTTCTCTTTACATTGTTTCAGATTCGTAGGACAAATAAGAAAGAACCTAAAACCCCCAGCCATTATTGCTTATCTTGTGCTGACTTCAGCATGAAACCCACTCAATGTTATCTGCACTATGTGGAACAATTGGCCAAAACTTACTGCGTATTATTAAATTTACATACAAATGAGCTATTTTGTGGGCTCCAGGGGAAACAAAGCACTGTTAATGAGACAAGCAGGTTTTGTTTCACAAAACACTACTTACTTTCCCAGTTAAATCATTCAGCTTCAAGGCTCCAGCAATCTGCAGGGGCTTGGGCCAAAAGCCACACCAGAATGCCAGGTCACTGACAATTTAAGTTATACTTGGGACTGTAGAGGCTAAAAAGCTGACAGACAGTGGTGGCCCACTAAGGGGGGTGTAGTTTCTGGCAGAAGGGTACAGCCGTAACACCTTTAGATGATGTTACTCTTAAACGTATTGAATCCTGTCGAGCCCTCAGCCAAAGGGAGGAAGGTCAGACCACAGACACTGTTAAATCGTCACGTCAGAAGAACCAATCGTGTAGGAACGCAAACAATTTCAACCCCCTGCCCAATCTATGACCTAATCTGCTCTATCCCTCTCTCCTACAATTAAATAACAAGCTTGAAACAGCAAATCTTTAACGCTCCCCCAGACCATAACCCATTTGGCCCAGACAAGCTGAAAGTATTTCAACAAGGTAAGCACGTACGATGTTTCCTCCTGTGCTCTCAGGCTCCAGCATCAGCAGCTCAGGGACTTCCTGACCTGCACACGACTTACACACATTGTGTGTTTGTCGCAACAGTTCAGTTCTTTTCACCTGTCGAAAAGGCAACGGGCTTTCCTCCTCTGGCATGAGATCCCCAACACACTTCTCACTTGGCACTGCCACCTAAGATGTCGCACTTACGCTGGAAATGTCAGCATAAGGGTCAACTGGGATCTCAAGAAAGGCGTTAGTTTTCTTTTACTGCAAACATAAAGTTATTTCATGTAACAGATGTGGGTAGAAATCTGGACACAGATGTTAAATGGCCTGTCTGCACAGGATACACTTGTTATTCCAGTAACTGTATAGTGCAGTAAGCATTTGAAGAGCTAACACAGCTTTTCGAGCTCAGAGACTACAAAACCACCTATGGTTACATGGCGCTCAAGGGGAAAAAAATAACACTTTCCATAGCAAATACACCTGACCTAGGCAAGACACCTGTGTACGGCCAGGACAGAGCGTAGGGAATATGACAGACTAAAACCTGGGGAGAGGAGGAGTTCCAAGAAGTTTGCTAGAAGGCAAGAGAGGGTGACAGGCCTCCCCTCCCCTGGGGCTCGGTGCTGGGGCGCTGACCCCAGGAACGCCCCGAAGGATCCAGGACACGGCTGTCCCCGGCCAAAGAAGGAAGGGAGGGAGGGAGGCTCCGAGCCCACAGGCACACCCTACGCGGCCGCAGGCAGGCTGCTGAACAACTACGCAGGACCGCCTCGGGCTCCCAGACACCAAGACGCTCCCGCTGCGCCGCTCCGGCTGCGGGATGGCGCCCGGGGCCGCGGAGCGGGCAGCCCCACCCTCAACGATGGCGGCGAGTGGGG
>NW_009202837.1:2114-2392 GCF_000690835.1 Fulmarus glacialis | reverse complement strand
TTCAGAGGCTCCCAGGGAGCCTGTTTGGAGCTGGGGGGGTGAGCGGGGTTTGGTGGGGGTGGCAGAGTGGCCCTCGGCATGGTGGGTGACGGCGGTGCCACTGTGCTCTGCCGCAGGGGACTGCGTGAAGCAGACTGTCCGCGACTGGCCGCTGTCAGGTAGGTGTCTGCCATGGAATGGGGTGAGTTAGGGGAGGCCCCGGGCAGCAGCAAACAAGGGAGTGGGTTTGCCCTCAGTGTCCCCAGCAGCACTTTGCCGAAGCCGGGTGCTTTCTCAGT
>NW_009202837.1:301-2097 GCF_000690835.1 Fulmarus glacialis | reverse complement strand
ATGCACTTTGGTGAAGCCGGGGGCTTTCTTAGTCGGGGAGTGTCCTCTCAGAGGGTGCGCGGCTGCTCCCAGAGACAGACCCAGAGCAAGTGGGTGCAGCCCCCCGGCCGGGTGCCCGGGGGTTGGCACGGTGGCTCCTTCACAGGTTCGGGATGTTCGAGTTCCTCAGCAACCAGATGAGAGACGAGCAGGGGCGGCTGGACAGCACGCGGGGCCTCATCTGCGGGGTGTGCGCTGGCTCGGCTGAGGGCGGGGCTGGGTGCTGGCGTGGCCGAGGCCGTGGTGGTGGTCTGCCCCATGGAGACCGTAAAGGTGGGTGGGAGGCAGCCGCCAGCGTTCTCCTGCCCCGACACCCCTCCCCAGGCTGGGGAGGGAGGGAGTGAGAGCCAGGGATGCTGGCTTTCGGGGACCTGAGGGCCGTGTGGGTTTGCTCAGGCTGGTTTTGTAGGGGAGGAGCTGATGCTGGAAACCCCTATGGAGAGGTCAGGTCCAGCAGCCGTGGCCCCTTCCCTGCTCTGGGGAAGAGCCCCCCCAGCCAAGAGCTATCCCGTCACCCATTTTAGTACTGTAAAACCCATGTGGTCGCTTGCAGAGGCAGCTTCCCAGGTTTTCCTCTACAAAATGCACTGCTGGCCGTGGGCGCAGGCTTCCCCCATGGTCTCACCCAGTGTTGCCTGGCCACGTGGGTCGGCTCAGGTCTCAGGACCATCCCTGGAGCAAGGCGAGAGGTGGCCGGCAGCCCTCTGGGGCCATGGCATCTCCCCTCGCCTCAGCCAGGACAAGCACATCGTCTTCCCGCAGGTGAAGTTTATCCATGACCAGTGCTCCCCCAAGCCCAAATATCGTGGCTTCTTCCATGGCGTCCGGGAGATCGTTCGGGAACAGGGTGAGTCCCGGGGAAGTGGCACCCTGACCCCCTGGGTACTCCCACGCTGCGGGAGGTAGGGGATGGGTACAGGCTGGGACCGGTGGCCTGGGGAGGTTTTTCTCTGCCTGGGTGAGGCTGGTGCTCCCCTCCAACACCGACTTTTGCTGCAGGACTGAAGGGGACCTACCAGGGCTTAACTGCAACTGTCCTCAAGCAAGGATCGAACCAGGCCATCCGCTTCTTTGTCATGACCTCCCTCAAGAACTGGTACAAAGGTAGGTGGCCCCATCCCCCCAGGCCACCCCGGCTGCGCCACTGGCTCCCCCAGCCCATCCTTGGGAGCTGGGCTTGGGCTTTCCGTCAGCACACCCTCCGCTTCTCATGGCTCAGCCTCTCGTCATGGAGGAAGATGAAAGCCAGGGCAGGGGGGCAGCAGCTTGTGGCTCAGGGTCCTGGTGCTAGAGCATTACCTTCACTCTCGCCCTGAGCCCCTCAGTTATGTGTGGGCTCTGCGGGGCTGGTGCCACTGCATGGCCCCCTCCAAACACCCTGGTCCCCAGCTTAGCACGGCACAAACCCTGACCACGAGCAGCCAAACCTGGGACCTTCGTTGCGGGCGCCCTCAGGGATGCTGTGCTTCATCCCCACACCACCACTCTGCCCTCAACCTCTCCTCTTTCTCAGGGGACGATCCCAACAAAGTCATCAATCCCTTCGTCACGGGGGTGTTTGGAGCCCTTGCCGGAGCTGCAAGCGTCTTTGGCAACACCCCCTTGGATGTGGTGAAGACCAGGATGCAGGTATGGCACCGGGGTACAGTGCAGGACCACTCTCCCTGCAGCGGGCTGGGGTGACCCACTGTTTGGGAGCCATTCCATGCAGCCCCTGGGGCAGGCCCCTGATGCCAGGCGAGGTTTGGGAGATGCCT
>NW_009202837.1:0-283 GCF_000690835.1 Fulmarus glacialis | reverse complement strand
CTGAGCGGTGGCGGTGCTGGGAAGTGTTTGCACAGAGTTGGGGATGTCCCTGCCGGGTTTAGTGGCCCGCAGCAGCGAAGGGGGATCGGTTCCTCCTAGCGCACCCCCAGCTCTCTGCCTCTCCTACAAAATCCCCCCCGGATGCACCGCTGGCTCTGGCCTCTGACCCTGCTTTTCCCATCCCACAGGGGCTGGAAGCGCACAAGTACAAGAGCACCTGGGACTGTGCCTACCAGATCATGAAATACGAAGGGCCCCTGGCGTAAGCTCTGCGGTGGGGGTG
>NW_009202836.1:371-621 GCF_000690835.1 Fulmarus glacialis | reverse complement strand
GCTGGAGGCGTTGAGGACATGGGGGGACACATATTGGGGTCACCAGGGACGTGGAGATATTGGTGTCAGCAGGGACACTGGAGACATGGGGACACTGGAGTCACCAGGGACATTGCTGTCACTGGGGACATTGGGGTCATTGGTGTCACCAGTGACAATGGGGTAACCAGTGACACTGGGGCTGCGGCTCTCCAGCAGCCACTGTGACACCAGGTACCTGTGGGGGGGACATTGGGGACACCTGGGACCC
>NW_009202836.1:0-206 GCF_000690835.1 Fulmarus glacialis | reverse complement strand
CCCCCCCCCCAGCCACTGTGACACCAGTACCTGTGGGGACGACATTGGGGACAACTGGGGACACCATGGCAGTGGATGCAGTGGGGACACCAGTAACAGCACCAGGGACGCGGAGGTCAGTGGGGGGGTGTGGGGTGACCCTGGGCCACGTTCCCACAGCTGAAGATGACAGTACCAGTGGGGACACTGGGGACACTGGGGACACT
>NW_009202835.1:625-830 GCF_000690835.1 Fulmarus glacialis | reverse complement strand
GCTCGGTTGCTTTAAGTGCATTGTTTTCTGAATGGTGAGAAAAGGCAATTGTAAATTGTATTGGTCTACAGGGTATATTTTTGATACCTTCAGTGAATTATGTCAATATTTTACGCAAGGAAGGACTTAAACAAAACACAGTATTACATGCTGTAAAAGAGGTTCTGTTCTTACATGCAGGCTTTGATGCATTTGTCCATTGTAT
>NW_009202835.1:0-214 GCF_000690835.1 Fulmarus glacialis | reverse complement strand
ATTGTTAAAGAACAAAATATTAGACTTTTTTTCATTCACTTCTGCTTTCTCGCTCTGGGGAAAAAAAAAAAAGGCAAAAAAACAAAAATATGTATTAAATGCTTTGCATTCTGTACGCTAGAGGAACCCAGAGCACGGCACAGACTTTCTGCCTCTCCGGCTGCTGGGTGGGCGGCCAGCCCCCGCAGCCTCCCGGCAGCCCTCGCATCCGACG
>NW_009202834.1:437-644 GCF_000690835.1 Fulmarus glacialis | reverse complement strand
GGAGGAAGAGGGAAGGGGGAGCGAGCCTTAAAAAGAAAAGCAGTACCCCACAGACCAGACATTCTTGGGTAATTAAAACCAAAAGGCAGTAAGTCAGAAGTCCTGCGCGGCACTGCCTGGTCTGTTTATTCTCTGCCTCACCGAGGGGAAGGCCAAGGCTTTGAAACGGTAGAGCGGTGCTTTCTGTCGGGGCCAGCTGTCCCCAGG
>NW_009202834.1:0-275 GCF_000690835.1 Fulmarus glacialis | reverse complement strand
GTCGCCCCCCGGCGGTGCAGATGTCAGGGCTGCAGAACCCCCGTGAGCCAGCCCCGGCTTTGAACCCAGCCCCGCGGGCATTCCCCAGCCGGGAGCAACGCGGGAGCATCCTGGGGGTCTCCGCGGGGTGCGTTCATCCCATGCACTGCTCGCTGGCAAAGCCTGCACCGGTACCCTGCACCCAAATCCTTGTCCCCACCTACTGAGCGCAGGATCACCCCAGTTTCAAGCAGGGGTGGGAGAAGGCTTCACACACATCCCGGGCTGCAGATCAT
>NW_009202833.1:0-10951 GCF_000690835.1 Fulmarus glacialis | reverse complement strand
GTGCGATCGCCACAACCCCCCGGGCGCCTGGTGAGGGCCCGGCTCGGTGAAGCCGCAGCTGGGTGGGATACAAGGCACCTCCTGAGGGAGAACGGCCCCTGAGCGGGGAGCAGGGGGTGGTCGGGCTGTGCCCAGCCTGAGGCCGGGGCCAGGGACTCCTCCGAGCTGTTCGCAGTCCTCGCCAGCCAAACCAGCCGCCTTTCTGGAAACGGAGGTGGAAGAGGCCTTCAAGTTCAAATCATTGTGGAGGGACTTTTTAAGCAAAAATAAATATTTTTCTGAAAAGGCTGGTGGACAGCTTCTAAACAGAAACAGGGATAGCTGGTATTTACACCGCATAATTGCCTCCACATGCTTAAGTTTATTTAGCTTCTCACAGCTACAAACAAAAAAAAAACAAACCCCAAACCAGGTCATCATAACATTTCACAACCGCGGGGGAGAGGCCTGGCATTGTGTGTGCCTGACACTCGGCTGCAGTGCGTACAAGGCCCACGAGCCAAAAGCCTGGGGCCTTGGTGGCTGGGCACATCTGGATGTTAAGCAACACGAGGGCTCAAAACTGAGAGGATTTCTGAAGGCATTCACGCTGGCGGAGGCTGGCCTAGCCACTGCTGCTGGCAACAGTGGCTGAGACTCCTTGAGACTCGTGGTTGGCTCCTGCTTGGGTCTGCCAAGACCTTCTTGAAGAATGATCAGCATCTCCAGTACCCCCGAGCTTTCAAAAATTTAAATACACCTCAGCTACAAAGATTTCTGAGCAATAAGCTGTTGTGCCAGGGTCAGGTGGGGATGGCAACAAGCCTGCAGTGTAAGATTCAGAAAGGTGTTTGAAAATATCTTCAGGTGTTTTGCTGTGATTCATCTTTCTGCTATGCCCTCCTGTAAGCTGCAGTTCAAAGTCATTAGAGTTAGACCCAAAGAAAATACCTGCGTATGGAGAGTCCAGGGCCATGGACGGTGTGCTTTTAAAGTGTCTAGCTTTGGAAAGGAATTTGGAAAGCTGGGCTGGAGTCTGCAGCTTACTGAGCAGTGTCTGGGGAGGGTTTGGATCTCCAGAAAGAAAACCAGACAGCGCTGTGACCAAGGAGCTGTCTAGGGTCAGCACATTCGGGCCCAGGCAGCCCATTTTTTGAACCTTTTCTCAGAGCTGCTGAGAATCGTCTCCACCAGTTTGGAGTCCAAAGATCAAAACCATTTCCTGAAGGCAAAATTTATAACCTTTCTTTCTCAAGCTATGCTTTAAAAAGCCTAATACCCTGATTGCACGCAACGGTCTTGTTCTTCAAACACTTATTCATGATACGGGAGACTGATGTACACTTCCCTGCTGTCTGATGGCATCCAAATTCATGTCTCCCACCCCGCTCCTAACGCCTGAACCATGAATAACTCTGTATGCTATCCAATGACAGTTTTAATGAAAAATATAGGAACAATCCGTGGAACAGAGCGCTAGCGTTTGCTTTTGTTAGAACCCCTTGTTGCTGAGAGAGAATCCAGTCCTGCAGCTGCAGGAGAATCTTTGGTCCACGATAGCTCATAAAACTCCATTCCAAAGGGGATCCATGGAGAACAATAAAAAACAACACCCAACAGCAGAATGGGTGTATGTTTTAAAGTTTCCTATTAATTTCCTGCAATTAGGCCCTATTAGGAAGAGCTGAAATATGGCATGCTCTATTCAAGTCTTAGCACGTATACTAACACCGTTCTCTCTCAGCCTTGAATTTGTCTATCATAGATGGAAACTGTATAGCAGCCCTACTGCCTGTGAGAATGAAAAGTTTGGGTTCCTGCTTTATTACTCACAGAGATGGAGCTTACACCAACAGTGTTCAGCTTCATTTCATAGTAGAGCTTGTTTGGGAGCTCCCTTTCAGTAACTGCTTTTTGCTGAATAAATGTAAGAAAGTCACAACTACTTGTGGGAAAGATTGCAGTAGGTTTCTAGCTTAAAAGTTAGTTGAGGGAAAAAAAAATCAGAATTATCAAAATATTCTATAATGGATATTTACTGAATGAAAAAGTTCTGATTTTTTTCAGTTCAGAATGACTGCTCATTTCAAAACTCCTGTTACAAACTAGTAGAAAAAACAGAATAGAAAAGAAAATATTTCGGGTGGCCCTCAGGCTGACTGTTAAATTTTATTTTGGTGCATAATTTTGACTTGTTTCCCACTGAGAGAAAAAATTAATCACAAAAGTTCTCCCTGGAGAACTATGTTATTATTAATTTACGTAAAAGCATAATCCTAATTCTAAGTCTCTCTTTTTCTCAGAGAACACACTTTCATCTCTCTGGCCATTCTCCTACTCTTCCCTAACTCGGCTATCTTCTCTCTTCTTAAAGATCATACTATGAAAGGATATAGCCTAAACCATGGTTATTTCTGCGGCTGGATTAACTGAATAATACATGTTAGGTCCGAGCCAATGTAATTTCCTTCAAGAGAAAAGGAGTGGATTTCATAAGAATTTGACAACTTGAAGGCTTTGAAAATAAATCTTTTTCTTCCACATGCTCAGGCAAGATTTGTGGTGTGAGCATGTTGCCAAGAGTAACTTACTGTAGACCTTTCTTATGTAAATAAAAGTGAAAACAGTGCACGAGTGCAAACATCTAGTGGTGGAGTAAGATAAACTCATTGAACTCAGTGACCTCATTTCTCTTTCAGTTGCATAAAAGGACTTGCTCTTTCTTGTACTGGTCCTCGTTGTTGTTGCGAGTGTGGTTAGCTTCACCTTGCACTTTGGTGGGATCCCTTCCATGGTGTGTATAACCCCCACGCCCTTCATCTTACGTCTCCTTTGTGGTTTTTTTTTCACAGTTTCATTTCGTGTTACTTGCTGTAGCCTTTTGCAATAGTCTTCCCATGCTCTTTGCTGCCTAAGTGAGTTATTTTGAATTACCAAACTCTTTACCCTTTTCCCTGAAGTTACACAGAGCTCTTTCTCAGTCTTTGAGCATCTTGAAACACCCACACATCAACAATGTTTGTTAATACAAGATGCATTAGAAATGGAGAAAACAATGCAGACGAAGTGGTTGGTTTATCTAGATTTAGCCTTTATGAAGTGGATCGCTATTAGCAAAAGCCGCACAAAGTTATACTATTTTAATTGTGCCAGTATACTAAAGGGGTACAGCTTCCATACAATGTAGGCACAGAGCTAGCAGTAGCATGGCATTTCTAATATTAGACAACGTGACTTATTGTGGTATAAAGGTCCTTATGTCAGGATGCCTATGTCTGCCCTTTTTGTACTAACACTGCAGGCGGAATGGAGGTTGAAGAAAAAAAATCCCCTTCTAAGGGTGGTGGTCTTTTCCAAAAAGACATGCCAGCTCTTAATGATACAAATCTTAAGTATTTGTAGGACAAATCCCCCTTAGTTTTTCATTCTTTTGTGGTCTGAGGAAAGGAAGGCAGATTTTCTCAGATTTCTAACCTTTGAAAAAAAACCCCTCCTGTTAGTCGAAAGCAATATCACCATTTCGTCATTCAAGCCCTCCTCTATGTCCAGCATTAGAGTTATTAAATTGCATTAGCTCCTTTCTGCAAGTCATCCCAATAAACTTCACCCTCTGTGAAGGAAACTTCTCTTTTCCCTTGCTGTAGTGCTTTGCAGATAGTTCTGCAGTGTCAGCTGGACCCATGAAGTCAAGGGGAGTTTCTGCTGGCTGTTTGTGCCTGAGATGGAAGCTGGAGATTCCCTTTTGCTGGGAAAACCCTTTATGGTTAAGCACAGTAGAAGACCTTACTCCACCTTTGTGGACAGGATATGCTGTAAACATAGTGCTTTATAATCCCATAATTCTGGCCCAGCAGAACAGTTGTTGCCTCATGCTGTTTTTATTTAAAATAAAAGGTAAGAGCTATCTCTACAACCCTGCCCTTCCTCACCACTACTTGGCATCTCAGTATCAACAGGGAATATACCAGAGTCTAAAATATTATCCATGTATTTCTGTTACTCCACAATCCATCCTGTTCCAGAAATGTTTCTAGTGGTGGAACATCTCTGTTTACCAGGAACATTTTGTCACACGTACTGGAAGTCTCTCTACAGGGCCTACAACTGCAGCATCAGTCTTGCTCTTTTTTTACTTTTGTGGTCCATCTTCAATAAGAACTGCTCACAAATTACCTGAAATTAGGTCTTCAGTTATACCTGCAGAGATAGAAATAATTTCCTTTCGAAGAGCAGCACTGTCAGTGCCAGTTTCAAAAGTCGGTATATATTTCTTGAAAAATACACTTAAAGAGGAGTAGAGTCCTGTTCCCTCCTTAACCATCACCCTGCTGGATTCTTTCATCTCAAAGCATTACAAATTTATTTGCCACTGAATCTGGAGACTGGTTCTAAGTTCACAGCAGGTCTGTCAGTAACGTACCCTGTCTGTAGCGTTACTCAGCATTTTTTAAACTGCACAAGTTTGTCTTTTTTCTTTTTTTTTCTTTTTTTTTTTTTTTTTTGGGGGGCGGGCGGGGAGTGTTGGCAGAATCACAACGGAGTTTGGGAGAAGAGTTTTCCTCAGGGAGGTATCAGATGTGTTCATTTGATACTTTACCATATAGAGCAATAAATATATTAAAAGTTTTCACAAGGGCAATAGTTGCATTCAGTAGTCATACATCTGAAGAAACAAAACTCTTCCCTAGAGAGGTCTGTGGCCAGGCATTTAAACTGAAATAAACAGCAGGATTTCAGGCAAAGGCTTTATCTGATGAGCTACTGATGCAGTCTGCTCTAATCCCTCTAAAAGCAATGAAAAGGAGTAACCAGGATGTGGCCCAGAGGGTATTGAGTTCAGCGAAGCATAGCCCAAGTGCCTTTTGGCTGACTAATGGTAAAGGGAGATAGAGTTTTCATATTTTCTTATGGCTCTAATGAAGACAATAGAAGCAAAATGCACTCAGTTCACAGCAATTCACTAGTTAAAGTTCAAACTCATCTCTTTGTGGTTTTACAGAAGTACTGCTGAATTAATAGTATCTTTTACATATCTGTTAGACCTTTCATCAGAAAATACTCTAAAGGCCACAGACAAGGATTGTTTCACTCACACCCTCCCTGGGATGAAACACAGCAGTGCTCCGTAACAGTTAGTAAAAAACATTAAAAATCTGCTATTTGCCATTTCTGGGAAATTTAGAGACCAGGTGCTATTACCAAACTGTAATCATGGGCAAGATGATGATAATGCTAATCACTAGCACTCCTCCTCTCTGAACACTTGCAAATGGTCATAGCCGTGGTGTTGTATATCATTCAGAAGGCATTAGCTGCAAACGGCGTAGAAGCTACTAACAGCTGGTTGGGGCTCCGAGTTCTGTACTGGCTCAGGGGGGAGACACTGCTTGCTTAGTCACTAACTTAACCTCCTAAACTATCTTTCTCATATATTGGCAAAAGTTCAAGATGCTAACCTCATGAGAGCATCACCTATTATCTTCAGGGTATTTTGGGGGAATTTAGAGACCAGATATTAATATCTGTGAAACTCCAATTCTACAAATATAATACAAAAATAACATGAAAGACTATATTCACACAGTTATGCTTTATGAGATTTTATAGCAACATGTGAGCACAGGAACAGTAAGAAATATTTATTATTACAAGATAAATGTAAGAAAAATGTGCAAAAACGATATTGTTACTGTCTTTTCTTTGACAAACTGGCTAGTAGCGTCTCATAGAAATAGAGCCTTCAAAATCTTAGCAACTAACAAGCATTTGTTTGCTTTCAAAAGACTTGGTATGAGGTCAGTTTTACCTCAGCAGAAACACATCCATCAGACCGAAAGTAAAGTAGTCTGTGCAAACGTTACATGCTTAATCAACAAATCCAGTAAATTGCATGAGTTCAAGTCTGATTCAAGTGTTTGTATAACCACCTTCAGCAAATTCTCTCAAGAAGTCATATAACAGCTATTTTTCCAGGCAATTAAGACAGTCACACAACAACTAAAAGCTTCAGATTCATAAACATAGATCTTTAGTTTAGATTTCAAGTGTTGTTTGAATTAAAGAGATACTTAACATTTCCTGCTTCTGAAAGCTTTCCTGGCTTTTGGCAAACAGTTTTTGGTCACTTACTTACATTGTAGACTTATTAATACCACTAGAACTGAAAATATTTTCATAATTTTTCAGTACCATAACACAAGTGATACTTTGCGCGTTAACTGCATGTGAACAAGGCAACTGCATATGTAAAATGTCTTAGCAGAAGGTTAAATATATAATTGCACATAAAAATTAATATACACGATTGCTTTTAAGTACACTGTTTCTGAAGCAGAGCTAAAGTCAAGATTAATTTCCCAATGGGGAAAAATCACCAAGAATTACTGTCTCAGAATGCGGATAGCTGCATACGTTCATTTTGGCAGAGACGCAAGCTGTTAGGGACTTTTACAGCTGGAAACCTAAATACATAAATACCTACAGAATTTAGGTGCCTTTGGATTTGGGATGCCTGAAGATCTACATTTTGAACGGTATAGAGATCTAACATTCAATGTCTCCGGGTGACATGGCAAATTTTAACTGACTCCTTTGGCCTATATCTTGGGCAAAACTTGACCACCCAAATGCTTCTTTAGACTTAAGGCAAAATCTTTCACAGTCTCTCCTAATACTTCCTAGGACCTTCCTGCCCTCTATACCTTTAGGATCAGTTAATAAAGATAGATATCTAGACATTGCGTATCTGTCTGCAGGTCTAACCTGAGGTGGATGCAAGCTAGCTTGATTCTTAGATACATCATCTGAAGTCACTAACACCCACCACAAAAAAAAAAGGACTTTAATTTATGGAATCTATATAATTAAGGCCTTTGCTGATACTGCTAAACTAAAATGTTTCAATAAAGACTAGATCTAAAGGCATGGTGCTTACATGTTATGGATCATTAGGCAGCATAAAAGAGGGTAAGTCACCCTGTTCAAGTGGTGAGGAAAATACTATTTACATTCTACCTTTTTGTGTTCTGTAAGATTTTCTTTGCATAACATCATGCTACGCTGAAAACATCAGCAATAAATTGACACATATTTTTACATAAACGTACATAATTATTTTGCAAGTAAATAACCAAATTACATCCCTACTCATTGGGCTGATGTAAAATATAGTTAGATGGTACATTAAGCCTGTCAATAATTGCAGAACAGCGAAGGATAGGATGGGTGTCAACAGGAAAAAGATGGGTTATGAACATCTGGGAGAAACAAGACTGAGAGAAGCAACAGGGCTTGTCCTATACTAGCTTAGTATGAAAGTATCCACCCACAATTATTGTGCAATCACAAAATCATTATTCCAATAGGTACTTCTGAGCCATTCTGAGGGATTCAGCTCACACTGAATTCCCTCAATTTCCCCATGGAAGTGTTGAAGGCTAGTAAAAAGAAACCTGAACTTCCAGTATCACCTTCCATGGCACAATGCCCACTAGTGAAATTCCTACCTCCTGAACGTGAAATGTTTTCAAATTTCATTTGAAAAATGAAATATTCTGACAGATTCCTAAATGCTACTGGTTTTTAAACTAAATGTGCCTTCCACAGTGCTGTGTGGAAGGTGAAGAAAGCTTCTAGACTTCTGGCAGTTCTGTACACAGAGAAAAATTCAGCCTGGGACAGTAACTCATTCTCACAGCATCCTAATGCACAAATCCTTTGCTACAACAACTCCCTTCCCTGCTCAGGGAAGACAAGATTGCTAAAAGACACCAGAAACTGAAAAAGCCCAGAGGGTAGTTCTAGTTATCAGAAGAAAAGGGAAGAGCTGGTCAAGTCCTGAGTATTTCCAAGCTGACTGTCAGAGCGTCTTGTCATGGACCTCAATTTCTTGGTCTATGCTCACCACTTTCTCCCTGACTTATCCCCCTGTAAGCTTAAACTCTCTAGAAAATGAAGTATGCATGGAGCATTGCTTTTTTCATGTAAAGCAGATAATAGATATTTATTCACAGAAAAGAAGATTCAACTTTTTTTAAGTAAACATTGACTATGCTTAATTTAAGTCAAGAAATCTCTTAATTTTCTTGAACCGTGTACTTACTTAATTAGAGACTCCTTCAGTTGTTGAATGTCGCAATGTTTATTGCAGAGGTAGATATCTCAAACAGGTCATGGCCAGCTAGAAGATTCCTTGGCTGGTGGAGTTTGAGCTGTTCATCTGCCTTTCTGTTTTTCTAGATCCCTCTCTAAGGATTATCTTGGTCTCAGTTTGCTCAGCAGACCTTTATTTCCACACTGCTATTGTCATCTTGTAAAAGTGTAATCATCTAGTATGCAGTGAGATCGGAAGGGTTTAGTGTTAAAAAACTAGTGTTTGAGTAAAAATATAATAAAGATTTCTTTTGCTTTCATTTTACAGTGCATATATATATATAACAACTTTGAGATCTCAATTTTCAAATACATTTTAGTTTCTCTTCTGTAGAATGGGAATTACTGTACTTTCCCATTTCCTAAGCTGAGGCTAAATTCATCAGTATTTACAAAACTCTTAAGATCCTCAGCTGGAAAGAGACATAATGTATAAACAAACATGAGCAAAAACCTGAAATAACAACTTCGTGTTTTGACACTAGAGTTTACAAGTTGCATTCAGTTTGTCTTCCCCAGCATTGTGACTCTCCCTGTGTAGTCTACCCATTCTCCTATGGCACTTCCACATTGTAACATTTTAGAAGTTCAACTGTTGTGTTTCAATGAGATTTCCAATCACACCTCAGTTTCTAAATACTGGTGAGGAGTTCTTAGCTTGATGGGATTTCCAAGCTTTATTTAAAGAATATGTTACTATTGTGTCCAAGAGGTAGGACTAGCAATGACTTCCACTTAGGAAGCAGCTCTAAAACTTGGACTTCAGGTACTGATTAAATACTTTAGTGATGAAAAAGATAGTCTGTGATACAGCCTTTCTGTACCTCTGCAACAGTCCCTGTCAGATCTTCTACAGAAGCATCACATTGGCAGATCATTTTTCAAGGAACATCTGAGACTGCAGAAATCAAAACACATGTTTTTTCTGTACAGAAGAGAAGCATAGAAGAATCTGTATCCAAAGCTAACTATTTAGTTTTGATCTTCAGATATTTCCTGGTCTTTGACCTAAAAATTCTCCTGAGCATAGTGTAGAAGTGAAGAGGCTTTTCACTCACAGTTGTCATTAACTGTTACAATTATTAGAAAATATTGGGAAGTCTTGTGGATAGACATCTGTGGGACAATGGCGACATCTTTACTGCTACAGGTGCCTCAGTGGAGTGATATGCCCCCAAAATTCAGTTCAAGAACCCTGTAACTAGTGTCGTTTTACTCGTAAGATAACCCTTGATATGTTCTAAAGGTCACAAGAAAAGATCTTGCTGAAAATTAAAGGCTTGTTTTTGAGATCTCTTAAAAGGGAGGGGAGGAAGAAGTGAAGGCTGAAAATGCCCTTAGAACTGCACTTTACCAGAAATTGAGGCAATCATTAGCTCTCTCAGCTCCAGTCCTAGCTGAGCTACAAATAGACTAGCTTCCCTGCCAGAGAGTTACATCTCGACCACAGAAGTTAAATAAAACCTTTTCCATTCTGTAATTTAAAAACAGCTTAATAGAGAAGATTTCGTATTAACAGGGTGGTTTCTTCTCCATAGCAATAACAAACATGGAAAAATTGACCTGTGCCCAGTTTAGTCTTGACTTGCCTATTCCAGACTCTTCTAAAGAGATGGTTTCACAGGCACTAAGCTGTGACCCTTCAAACAAGTTCATTTTGATTCTTTAAATAGGCAGGTGTCCACAGTGCACACAAGTTGTCTCTTCTTGTCTGGTTTCTCAGAAGAACTTATCATTGAACGAAGCCCGAACTGCACTCAGTCTACAAGGACAGCAAGATGTGTTTTCAGTAGAACTGGTTCAAAGAAAACAAATCACAATATCAACTTGTGGTGTTTCCCTAAAAAAAAATTTGCAAACCTTTGAACCAGCTTTAATTTTAAAGCCTGCCTAGAAAATGCTCTGATCTTGTTGCCCACATAATATGATCCTGTAGAAGAAAATCACTGAAATAGAGGGGCAGGATTGGGAAGGATGTACAAAAATCATGGAGAGAGTCTGCAGTGAGATGTCATGCTTTTGTACATTTTTCTCTGTATTAATCACTGCTACCTTGGTCTTTTTATTGTTATTAATTTGACTTTGAGACATGTGCCTTTATGGGTCTCTCTCTCCCATCTTCTGATTATTTCTCTGCTTGCCCCTTGTCTAACACACCCATCTATCTGCACACTCTGCATCTTACCGTCAAACATTAAATGAAGGGGATTAAGAGCTGAGTCACAAAACGCAGCTTGGGAAAGATGAAAAAAGGTAATGTGGGGTGGGAGAAAATCAAGTCCTCATTGTAGCATATCTGTCTTTCCTGGAAATCCTCTGGTTTACAGGTAGCTTTTTGTCTTGCAGAAAGATCCACAGCCTCTCTGACTTCTCTTACAAGGAGAGGACAGAGAGCTAAGTACTCAGGTGACCTGAGCTGCTTTATCTGTGCTAGTGCCTCTCCTGCCTTCACTTGGCATGAAAACCTTTGGCTTGCTCTGAGGGTTACTGTGCAGTCTCCGATTAAAAGACTCATGGCAATAACTGATTTTTGTCAGAATTTGATGGCTGCCAACACTAACAGTGAAGGGAATTTTGCCTTCTCAGATGATGCACTCACATGCCCTTTTCGTAAATAGGTGGTTAGTCAGCCAGATAGGGTAAGAGCAGTCCACCCACCAAAACTTGTTATTCCTCAGCTCCCTGCATTTTTTATTCCATCATTTCAAAGTGCAAATACTGCAGGAAGACTGAACTGTTCAGCCACCTGTGCACTGCAGTATGAACACCACAGCCCCGCCACGCTCCATGCGGATGCGCCCTGGCCGCCTGCCCCCCTAAA
>NW_009202832.1:4278-5229 GCF_000690835.1 Fulmarus glacialis | reverse complement strand
AGGCGAGGACCAGGGCAGCGCGTGGCCGCAGCGCCGGGGTAGCACGGGAGCCGGTGGCCCTGCTACAGCCACGGCCATACGGCTAAACCCAACGTGCCCTCTGGGCTCCTCGTGTCAGCAAACCCCGTTCCTGCGTTCGGGGCAGCCAGCTGTGGGGCTACGTTTAGGGAATAAAATCTAGTTTTGCTAAAACGGAAAAAAAAAAAAATAGACCTCTGCCCCTTGCTTTACTTGATGCACAGGCTGAAGCGTGCAGCAAGCCAGACCCCAGCAAATAAACCGTCACGCGTGGCTGGGCATTGCATTTGCTCGTGTTGATGAATCTGCGTATGTTGGCGGACACTCTGCCAGTCTGGCTGCTTAGATAAATAGAAAAATCAAAATATGGGAGCGTGAATGAAATATTGATGGATAGAGCAGCAAGCTCAGAGCAGGGGATTTCCTCACGGCGACGTTAATCGCGCCCCGAGGTGCTCCGTATGCCTGTGTCCAGACAGTGTCCCGTCCAGAGACCGGGCACTGCCCGCCCGCCCTCCAAACCCGCGCCTCCAGCAGACAGCACCCTGCCGGCACCATGAATTATACGCTCATAAGCACTTTACGTCCTCTGGCTGCATTCAGCAACGTCTTGCAATCCCTTCCTTCAGGCTGTCCCCTTGCTCCGGGTACCCTTTCATTCTCCCCCCCTGCCCCTCCGTGGCCCCGGGCTGCCAGCCCGGGGGGGGCTTTTCCCACCTTCCCTGCCGGCAGTAGCAACATGGGGGGGCAGGACCAGCCCCCCAGCCCGGGTGCCACATGCCCCATTATTTTGTAAGCACAGACCGTGCAATGCCACTCCAGGCAGTAACAGTGCTCTAGTTATTCCCAACTTTGAGCAGGACTGTAAGGTTTAGTGCTGCATTTCGTTTCCCGATGTGACTGACAGCAAAGGCGGGGGGGGGGGGAGCGAGA
>NW_009202832.1:1727-4128 GCF_000690835.1 Fulmarus glacialis | reverse complement strand
CGGGGACCCGACCCCCCAGCACAGCCCCCCCCCGGGCTCGGGGTCGCTCTACGGGGTCTGAGCAATGGCCCCGCGCGAGGGGGTGCGGCGCCGAGCTTTTACCTATTCCCACCGTCAGAGGAGAGCCGGTGCGCGGCGGCGTGGCCGGGATGTTTTTCGGTGGGAGCGGTGGAGGTGCTGCAAAACAGAGGGGAAAGAGGGGAAAAATTCAGCAGCAGCGTGTTCGGGAACATGCACGGCTTCGCTGGGAAAGGGGGACCCAGCAGCGTGCTGCCGGGGTGCGAAGCAGCACCAGCCCCGGGGGGATTGCTGGGCGAGCAGGAGCATCCCCGCAGCGATCGCTGGTGGCCTTTTTTGTTGGGTTTTAGAGTTTTTTGGGTTGTTTTTTTTTGTTTGGGGTTGGTTTGTTTTGGGGTTGTGTTTTTTTTTTTTTTTCATTTTTACATCTTAGATTGTACTCATGTTTTAAAACCTGAATTAACATTTTAATTAAAACCTGTAGCCTCTGAGGCACATATCTGCCTCCGCATTTCTCACGTGCTCATCCCGCACGGATCCGGGAAGAGGAGTGCCGTGGCTAATTAACCCAGAGCTGCTTTACAGGGGCATTTTTGCAAAACAGATGTAAATAGCATCCGAGTGGGAACCTCCTGGAGGAGCAGCCCGGGAGGCGTCGTGGCTGCTCTGGAAGCGGCTCGGCACCATTAAGCAATCATTTCAATCACAAGTGGCACAATCCCCTTTGCAAGCTCGTGACCAGAGGTTGCCTTGACCTTGGCACATCAGCACCGGCCAGCCGGCAGCGCCGGGGCTGGGGGGGTGGGTTTGGCATGAAACAGGTCATGCTAATGGCTAGTGAGGGGAAAAAAGGAGCAGGGGAACAAGTAAAGAGTGACTTTTGCAGCCAGGGAGGAGGAAAGGCTGCGGTTCCCCTGGCTGCTCCAGGCCATGGGGAAAGCCGCAAGGAAAACCAGGGATTCGGGGCTGCGTTGCCCTTCCTTACGTTAGCCCGGAGAAACCGGTGCTTCCGACCTTTCCAGCCAAATAACGGCTTCATTAACATGAACGATCAGCTCCCAGGGCAGGGCGGGTTTAACCGCCGGCTCCACGCAGGTCGGTCGCCCTGGCCGGAGGTGTCCCACCTTGCTAATCGAGCACACGCCGGCAGAAGCGCGTTTCCCCGGGGAGGACGCGCATCGTCTCGCCCGCCCCGGGTACCCTCCACCCCATCCCTTATCAAGCCCCGATGCACTGCAGCGAGAGTCAAGCCAGGGGAAGAAAAACCCCTCTAACTTGCTGCGGGATTAAAATGCTACAGAACTGAGCAGTACAGGAGTCTGGATGAGGAAAAGTAAAAGGCTTGATTTCTGTATTCATTTGTTTTTGGTCGCTAAGCTGCACGGTCACTTACTTCCAGTTGGAAAAGGTCTCGGTAGCTTTGGGGACTCTACGCTTGTGTTGACGGGCTGGACCGAACCCCATACCTCCGGCTGATCTAGAGTAGCTGAAAAATCAAAAATAAATAAATACACGTGCAAGGGCATTGATAAAATTCTTTTCTTACAAATACCAAAACACACAGATGAGACACATTCATCTGAGGCTTGTAAAGAGAAGAAACCAAATAGTGGCAGAAACCTCTCGCTAATTAAAGACAGGGGGGTTTCTGTAATGTTAGATAATTACAAGCTTGCCTGATTTTTAAACAGGTCACACAATTAGTTTGACACTCATGCTGCTTGACAAACAAAACAATGCCATTTACGTATTTGGAGGCTTACTGCATTAAGTGAGACATTGCATTAATTGCAGAAATTGTCTGGAACTTTAGGATACACAGAAAAAAAACCAGGTATTAAAATGAAAAGATCCAATTATATTCACACAGATTGTAGGGGGGAAAAAACCTCTTCTATATCTCATTCAAACTTTTTGCACTATTTTTCTTAGCTTATGTGTCAAGAACTGCATGCAAACCTAGTTTTGATTAAAAGAATTAACCGGAGTCATTAATTACAAGGCATAACTAGGCTACAAGTGGCAGCGGCCATTTTGCGATAGCCGAGCAGAGCCGGCCGTCTCCGGGAGGAGGGGTTCACCCCTCTACCTTTTCTCCCCCCCTGTCCTAAGGCTATCTGGGGACATTTGTATCCAAAAATATACAGGCACAAAAAAAAAAAAAAAAAAAAAAAAGGCTTGGAGGGGAGGAAAGTGTCCCTGTATTCCTGTCCAGGGGAACGCTGTTTCTGGGAAAAGATGGCACTACCGAGATGACATCTTCAGGGGCACGGGGAGCTGTGAGGCATCGCCAGACAGCTCCGTCCATATCCCCCTTCAATTAAGTCAGCGTGACGCCAGAATGCTGCCGCCGCGTCAGGAGCTGACGGCCGCCGGGTGCTAA
>NW_009202832.1:1197-1568 GCF_000690835.1 Fulmarus glacialis | reverse complement strand
GAACAGGCAAAACCGGGGTCTCATTTGAAAGTCAGTATTTTTAATACTCGTTAGCTGATCTCTTTCAGGATCTGTCCCAAGACCACATAATTAACTAATTGACTTAAACACTTGCTCTGCTTCTGTATAACTCGTACAAACCCCAACCCCACGCTGCCTGTAATGCAACCACCCGCCCCTCGCCTTCGGCTTTAATTTTGGTTTTTTCCCCTCCTTTAAGAGGAGGGCTGTGGGGTCGATCACCCGGGCTACCCTGCTTGCTGGGTGCAGAGCTGGGTGCCACCGGCCGTCCCCGGGGCACGGCACGGCCAGGGGTCACTGCCAGAGATGCCACCCGTGTCCCCCAACCCACCGTCCAGCTTCTGCTCCTC
>NW_009202832.1:0-1134 GCF_000690835.1 Fulmarus glacialis | reverse complement strand
TTGCTGCGGGATGAGACAAGCGCAGAGGAACAACGTGAGGTTCAGGTTTGGTGTCCGAGTACCGATTTTCAGGGAGTATTTATGTTCTAGACTAAGGCACCTGGCAAAACACGGGGTTTCAGGCAGGGGAAAAAGGAGAGGAGAGCGGTAGCACTGGCCGTAGCACTACGGTGCAAACCCTGTAGTGCCCAGGCACTGGGGATTGCTTCGGGGTTAGTCAGAGCTACTCCAGACCGCATGGAAAAGGAAAAAAAGAGTCAAGGTCTGGACCACGCTCGGGTTCAATGCACCTCGAGTAAAACCCTGCAGCTGCACAGGGCATGCTCCTGATGAGATTTGGCTTCGTTCCATACCAACATGTCTCTTTGCTTTCCTAAATCAATATATACCCACAGCACGCACTTGCCAGCTCTCCCTATCGATCAGGCTGGAGGCGGCTTCCAGCAGCGGATGTCCTTGCTGCTCTTGCGGGAGAGCACGTATGGATGCTGTGCATCTGAAACCCGGGGTGCCACTGCCATCGGCACCTCAATTCTGCGTGTTTTTGTTCGGCCGCGCTCCGGGGGGATCCGCCGCCGCCACCTGGGCACCTCCACTCCTTTCTCATCTACTCGCACAGCAGCTGAGCACAGAGCCCGCGGACCCAAAGCTCCCTGTGCCTCTTGCATCCAGCGGCTCCGAGACATTTAATTTAAACACCAAACGCAAACGTTTGGCTGTCTCACCAGGCTGAAAAGTTATAAAAGTGATGCTCCTGCAGCGGTGTCTTTGATGAGCCAAGTTTGGGTAGCTCAGCTAGGCGATGGCAATATTTGTGCGGCAGTAATTGTAAATACCCCCTGAACTTGCTGTGTTATTCTGGGGTTGAGCTATCCAGGTATACATGAAAAAGGATCAAAATCTGGAGGTGAAAGCAGATGCTTCCCATTGAGCAATGGTGTAAATGTACAATGGCCCATCAAAACATTTAAAAACCACATCAGGATGACGTGCCTGAACGTAGCTGTGTTGGATAATTATACCCATGGACTCCGTACTGACCTGGCAGGGTCCAGCGTCGGCGTGGAACGCCGGGGCCGCGCAATCTCCTCACCTGCGGCACAGGACGGACAGTGCGGGGTTAGAGCCGTCCCC
>NW_009202831.1:0-282 GCF_000690835.1 Fulmarus glacialis | reverse complement strand
GGGGGGTCCCTGTCCAGCCACTCTCCTCTGACCCCACATCCCTTGGGGTCTCTCGTGGAGCATCCTTCCAGCCCACCAGGACCCCTGGATCTGGGTGCCCACTGAGGTCCCCTTCTGGGAGCCTTCTGCAGGGTGGGTGCTGAGCAGGGTCATCTCATGTCCTCCAAAATTGGTCTTTCTTGGGGTCTGGGCATGTCCCAAGCAGCAGGGTCAGTCCCTGGGCATTGAGGGAGAGGCACTTGGTCCCAGCCCCTCTTCCCATTCCTTCCATTAATGCCCCAG
>NW_009202830.1:14598-14982 GCF_000690835.1 Fulmarus glacialis | reverse complement strand
AGAAGGGCGGCGGGGCGAGCCGGGGAGGGGCTCAGCCCCGGGGGCTGCAGGGCCGGTAGCGGTGATTGGCTCCCGTGACAGCGGCGCGCAGTTGTTAGGCCCAGAGTAACGGAGCCAAAAGGGGACGATGCAGTGGAAGTGAAAAACAGCCGAGACGTTGCAGGATGAAGTTGTCCCATAGAGCATTGCCTACCCATACTGGGCGGAAGATCCAGTTCTTGCCGTGGAGACGGTGCTAGTTTTAGTGTCAGTGTTTAAGATGCTGACATCTGAATCTTATGACCTGCTTGGAGGGGTCACCCGGTTCTGAGGGTAAATGGCTGAAGTTCGTGCTGCTGAGACAGGGCACGGGGCCTGTGGCAGCACAGGCTGCCCACCGACAGG
>NW_009202830.1:0-14580 GCF_000690835.1 Fulmarus glacialis | reverse complement strand
GGTTTGCAGGACTGGCTGGTGGCCCCTAGGAAGGGAGAGGCACTTGCTCCCACAGGGTAAACCTGTGCACGCATGACAATTCACCACTACCTTCACTTCAGATTAAAAAAACAATGTAATTGAACTTACCTTGAAAAGAATCATTAATTGAGGTTGACACATAGGCTGTGACAAGAAGAAAGAATTTCTTCCAGTAGTTTCAGGGCTAAAAATTCTTCCATTGTCATTTACCTACCAGCCCAGAGGTGATTTACAACTGATTTGAAAGTGTTGCTGCTTTTCTGCTCTCTTTCCTCAAGAAAGTTGACTTCTGTGGAAAGTGTTGAAAGGCTTATGCCAGCCTAAGACATGCAGAGTCCAGTAGGGTCTACTAGCAGGCCCTAACACACTAACATTCCCCACAGAGCAGAGCTCACCTACCCTACCTTCATTCCAGCTTATTTGGGGCCCAGTGAGCTACCAACTGACATATCTACATGCAGCTTCAGTAGTCCCAGCATGCAAAATTGCTTGGGGCCCAGCAGCTGATGAGCATAGCTAACAGCATGGTATTAGTACACAGTCAATGTCACTTTCACATCAGCTGCAAAGAGCACCTTCCAGTTCTGCTCTTCCTAGAAGAGGTACAATGCAGTCCCAAGTTAATAGATTCTGAGTGGAATGGGTTTCCTTTCCTTCTCTGGTTTTGAAAGATCTACTAAAGCCTTTCAGGAACTTCAGCAGCATTCAGCCTTTGTTGTGAAAAGGGTTAAAAGTCTGTTTCTCTTCCCTTAAGAAAGATTAAGCCACTTTTTACCAAGTCTTGTTGGCAACAGGACTGATTTTGGATTTACATTGGTCCTCACTAAAACAAAGTTTTGCTCACTATGGGGGCAAAGCAAAGTGAAGTAGCTGCTCATTGGATTTGTTTGAGTTTTTATTTTTGACAGCGCTTTCCATAATGGATAAAGTCTCTGGCCTAAATGATTTAGCTATGTTGTTCTTCAATTCAGAAGTGTATTTGCTCACCACAATAAGTGAAAAATATAAACAGATTACTAAAATCTTGTACTTTTCTAGAAAAAAGGCACTTCTAAACACTTTACAACTCCCTTTCAGCTAAAGTGAAGTTGTGGATCAAACCTGTACAGCCTGAAGAAATAGGTTTAACTTATGAACCATAAACTTTGTTCATAGTACGAGTTTAATAAGCTTTTGCTGTGCTAATGATGCATTTAAAGTATAAATGCTGGGGTTTTTTTTTAAACATCTCATTTGTTATTTCATTTAATGTTGCTAGTATTCTGCTTAAGAAGCCAGAGCTGCATCATTATAGACTTCAATTGAGAAAGGTTAAACTGACATGAAATGTCCCTAAGACTAAGAGCAATGACAAGTTAGCCGAAATCAGCCATTGTGTTTCTGCTTTAATGGGTTTCAGCCCAGGGTAGGAATGTATGCAAACATGTTTGCTTTTAGCAAAATGAAGAATCTTACGTGTTCGCACAATGACAAGGACTGACTTCCTTTAAAGAGTCATTACATTTGCTTCCTGCATCCTGTATACTTGGCTAGAAGTGAGAGTTGCTGTAATGGGAACATCAGAATTATCTTTGGCTGCCATTGCCTCCAGTATACTGTTTTTAGAAGCTTCCCCCTGTGGTTTTCCTCACTGGGAGTTACTTTGCAGCAAGAGACATCCTGTCCAGTGCCTGCCTTGGCATGTCTTAGCATAGGCAGTTTAAGATGGATGGAAATGTTGGGGGAGAGAGAGAGAGAGAGGAATCAGTATGCTTTGTTTGGCCTCATCCTCTGCCCTTCACCCCTCTGCCCTAGGTACTATCTATTAGTCTTGTGTGGCTTGTGTTCATTAGATCTTCCTTTGAACACTGTTGGGTAAAGTAACACTGGGAATTAATGTTTAGTATCATATTTATAGTTCAGTTGGAGTGCTGTTTTCTGCCATATAAAGGTATCCCTTTTGAGGGGAGAAGGAAGAGGACTATTTGATTCATTGTCAGTAGGAGCAGTTTTGATGGATTAGTTCAGCACCAGTTTATGTATTAGTGCAGCTTCAGTTAAAGTATTAAGAGCAAAGGCTTTCACTATTATAGGGCTGAAGCCAACAGAAATTAATTCAGTTTTCCTAGCACTAAGAAAACTAGTGTTAAATCCTCCTCTCCATACACCTATGAGTGTATGGAGTCATACTGTGTTGTAGATGGAGCAGTATATATTACACATATCAAGTAACCTGCTCAAGGCTGAGGGATGTTCTTTCTAGAACCAAGTATTTCCCATTTCATTGTTACCCAGTGCAGAGGTGCACAGTCTTCCAAATGCCACAAGATGGTATTTAAATTGTATTTTAGGAAGAAATAACCAGAGGTAGAGTTACAGTGAAGTAGGATAGGAAACAGCAGTACAGTGCATTATTTATCAGCTATTGAAGCATCACCTTCCAACTCCCATGCAGTAGAGATCTCAGCTTTTGTATTGTATTTTTAGAGAAAAGCTCCAGCTAGCATTTTAAACTTTTTTTATACCCATCAAAACACACAACTTTTAGACATTTGACATTTAAACTAGCATCTGATGGCCGTTATGGGTCTCATTACTAAGTCAGGTGAAGCTTCCTTTATGCCGTTCAGATGGTACTCAGCTTGGGAGAGAACTCAGAGGTACACTGTATACTGTGTAAGGCTAACTAAAAATAGTTTCCAGGCTTCAGGAACTGGAAGAGTAATGAACTTCTCTTACCTGAAGTAGTAGCTTACCATCTGACACTGGATATTAGTTATTCAGCTTTTGAAAGTGATTATTAAATCTAATCATTCCATCATCTTAGCCATCTGCAGCAACAGGTTGGGGTTGTCTTTAAGTACAGAACCATTTTTTTATATTTAATGGATAGACATAACTTACTGCTGAGCTTTACTGCACCATTTTCACTACTCTCACTCTCCCAGACACCTAGCCTTTCTAGAGAGAGTCTCCTGTTTATTTTTATGGAGAAAGATTTCATCAGGCTTCCAGGACCCAGGCAAATGCATCCATACATGACACCAGATCTATAATGGCACTGCAGCAGATACTCTTACCACACAGTACAGGCCTACATTGCATGAAGGAGTTTATTCCAGTTCTGCATGTGGCCACACAGTCTCACATCTGCACAGAGAAGAAAGACTAAAATCTCTACTGTTTTCCCTTGGTTTTAGACAGCTTCCCCTGCTAGTATGTTCAGTGTAAGAAATGCACAGGCATGTTAACCCAGTCATTATCTGTTAACAATGGTCTTTTCTTTTGCAATTGGGAAGGACTCCAAGTAGTGTCAGAGCAAAGTTTAAAGAGTTTTAAGACTGACAAGCATAAGATGGTAGAGCAGTTTTTTCATCATCTGAGTGCTGAACTGAAGGTACTTCAGACTTTGAAGTAGCAAGTGGCTAGTGCTTAGAGTGCTCAGCTTTTTCTGGGTGATTACACTAGCGGTAAGACTTCTATTATTACAAGACTTTGTCTTTATTCTTGCTCAGATTAGCTCCATTTAGGTTAATAAAAATGAATAACACTTCTAGTGCAGGCAAGAGGTATTTTCAGGTCTCTTTATATTTGTTTTCAAGCAGGTTTTATTTAGAGTACATTTATCATTGCAGTGCTCTAGTGATTAGGGATTTGTGCTTATTGCAGTCACCAGGGGACCAGAATGGTCATTTTTCTTTCTTTCACTTAGGACTTTACATAATGACATAATGAGTTCAGGTTATAACTAAAGCTTAAAGTCACATAATCATAGATACTGATTTTTTTAAAGCTTGCAATTGAGAAATAGGAAGCTAGTTTAGCTGTTACTGAATTGGAAGGGAAATTTTGATAAGTAAGAACTCAAACAACTTTCTTAGTAGGGAGGTAGTATAAACATTTACTGGGAGCTTTTCTTCACCTGTAAAGCAATGGAATTTATAATAGCTTCTCAGGTTAAGTATAGAACAAGTGGGGCTTTATGCATTAGTACACTGAGAAAGATGGAGTCATCTTCTTGCTTCTGTCATGAGATCATCGCTACTGATGAGTAGGTTGTAAGAAGTACTTCGGGTAAAAGTTGCATCAAAAGTATTTAACAGTTACGTGGTAGCTGTTACCATGCATTATTACATTGAGGTTGCTGTTGATCATGCTGTAGATCCAGTTTACTGGACAAATGCAGCCACTAGTCTATGCAGCTGCATTACAAAGCGTTTAAGAGTCCCCCCTTCTTTTCACTGCCTGACTTGTCACTGAAAATCAGGACTTCATCCGAAGTCTGAATTTGTTACATCAGCTAGCAGGGAAAATACTATGGATGACACATATCCTGCTTTTCCAAGACTTTTGGTGCTCACTGTTCATAACTAGCATGTCCTAGAATGCTCAAGGTAACTTTATCGCCCCTTGTTTGTATTATGCGTGCTTTTTACCAGAGAGTTCACCTACAGCCGCTGCTAGCAGTTCTGAGCCTTACTCTAATATAAATCCAAGTCAGCAGCACTTTTGCAATAGAATTTTTATTCTTTGGCAGGTTATTTATGTGAGCCTATATAGAGATTGGAAGACTGTTCAAGAAAAGCATCTTTAGGTAGTGCAAGACTTGAGAAAGACCAGTATTTTGGAGTCAGGTCTACATAAAAGGAAGAAGCTAGGGTGTTAACAAGGCTAAGACAGAACATACACTCTGAAATCACTTTGAATGCAAAAAAATCCTTTCCTGAAGTCATTGCTGCTGCAAAGAAAGTTTAGATTTATTGTAACTAAAGGTTACTGCACTACTTCAGAAAGTTAGTACTTTATACTTTGCCAAAACCTAATAACTTACGTTTTTCCTATCTTTTTCAGATGGAACAAATAAAGAGGGCAAATAAACTATTCACTAATGACTGTATATTTCTGAGGAAAACCCTGAATATTCCTGTTATATCAGAGAAACCGTTACTGTTCAATGGACTTAATTCACTGGAGTCTCCTGAGAATGAAACTGTTGACAGCTCCCCTTCTTGTGATGAAGGACTAGTGACAGTTCAGGAAGAAAGTAGTTCTTCTCCCAGTCCTCAAGAGCCTGACAATCAGCCCACTGCACCAGAAGAACTATCTGCCAAAGATTTCCTACAGAGATTGGACTTGCAGATTAAGTTATCCAAACAAGCAGCCAGAAAACTAAAAGATGACAATGTCAGGTAAATGCCGCTTTTAGTATTAAGCATCTTAATCTCATCCTGAAGGCTTTTTAGTCTCAGCGGAACCCTCTTTATGAGGTATCTCAGACAGCATCTGTAGTTTTAATTTTTCAACAGCAAGTCTATGCTATTACCATGCACCAGATACATTCAGAGCACACCATTAGCAGATGCCTTGATATGGCAGTTATAAAGGCTGCCTCATAATACATTGTTTATAGAATAGCAATAATATTCCATGAAAGCTAGGCGGCCAGTGTTCTCCAAGGTGTCTTGCTATGTAAGTCGGCAACTATTTAAGCAAACCCATAGTTTTCAGTAGCATACTAAGCCAAGGCTTATGTGAAAGCTGATTATGT
Source organism: Fulmarus glacialis (assembly GCF_000690835.1). Classification (NCBI taxonomy): domain Eukaryota; kingdom Metazoa; phylum Chordata; class Aves; order Procellariiformes; family Procellariidae; genus Fulmarus; species Fulmarus glacialis. Next base: position 9,032 of record NW_009202830.1, on the reverse strand, counting down.
ACAGCAAGGCATGATTGCATTTTTCTTCTGTCCCAAATTGCCTCATAATTATGTAAATATTCTCCGTGATGCAGTTTCAGTTTTTTCCCTATGCAGTCCCTCCCTTTGTGGATCCACCTATGTAGACTTCTATCTTTTCTTCAGTATTTCTTCTACAGCCAGGAGCTCCCACACACTTTACTCATAGAAAAAGCAGTACCTTTTGACCTCTCTGCCACAGTGATTATCCCCTCACGTATGTAGGCATCCCATGGAGACCCCAGAAAGACTTAGAGCAAGAATGGACTTCCGTAGTGTTTGTTTTCCCGTGTCCTTGGGACAAGCTTCCTCAGCTTGTTCACAAGCAGTCTCTTGGGCTGGTTGTCTGGCCTGTTTATTCTCTGCAGAAATTGCCTCAGTGGGTGATGCCAAGGTGGCCTTTCTCAGGACAATAAAAGGTATGGCTGCAGGGGACTGGTATCACTTCTCTTACCAGAGAGCTGGAGAGAGGTTATGCCTGCAGATACATACTTTGCTTTTGCAAATTCATTTAATGCAAAACTTATTCCATCATCCTGGTTCACTTCACATACTCTGATTTTGAGTGCAAGCAACATACTTTTCATGTTAAGAGGAAAGTAACCTTTCAGGACCAAATCTATTGAGCGTAGAGTCCCATCATTTCTTGAAGAAGTTAAGGGATTGTTTCAGCAACTTAAAAACTTTGTTCAATAGACAAAAATTTGAGGTGGAGCAGTATATTGCATTTGGCAATTGGACATGCCTCATTTGGAGAAATATCCCATAAGACAGCTTGAGGTAATTCATTACCTATTGCACTCCACATACAACTCTCCATTGCCAGAAGGACACTGGTTTAGAGTTACAGTCTCAGGGAAGGCTGGATCGCCTTCACATCTTGTTAACACACTTGTCAATTATTTTCTTTTGAATTGATTACATGAAAGAGGAAAAACAGCTGTTGGAACTCAGATCATTCTCTATTCAGACTCATTCACTGCATTGTTATATTTGAAACCATGTAGAGCATCTATCAAAATGTGCCGCTGACTCTCAGATCATTAGACATATGTATCTAACGCAGATTAGAGTAGGTGTTGACCCAGCAGTTAAGATGGGTGACAGGAAACCACAGTCCCTGCTAGAGGAAGACAATTATTTTAACATCCCTTCAACAAAATAATGCACTAATTTACAGAAGCAAATTCACTTAGACCTTGCTGCACCATGAGAAGAGCCAATACAGTGAGAGTGACACCGCACACATACTACACTGCTACAACTAATATCCATTTCCTATATTGCTTAAGTTACAACTTGGGAAATGAGGGCCTGGTACCAAATTTCCTGGTACCAAGGAATAATGGATACAGGAGGATGAATTACTTTCCCACCTCCTGTTCAGATTTAGCAGGTAATTTTGTTAATTATGTATAGAGCACAGATTTTTATTGGTCATGATGCTACAGGACGCATGAAGTCTGTAGGCTGCAGGCTGTCTGCTGAGCTGGATGTTATCCAAGGCTTCTGAAGAGAAAAGCTTCCTGTATGTCGTATAGTCTTCATAATGTCACCTTCCACCCCACTGCCTCTGGCTTTTGATCATGGCTTACAAACACCATCCTTGCCTTATCTTCTCCGACTGTGTTCACTCCTTTACAGTCTGACAGGAAGTGCCAAAGGATCAAAGTGAATGTTTACTCCTTGCAGAGAGCAGGAGTAGGGGGAGAACACTGCCAAAAGCCCTGGAGGTACTTCTCAGCTATGTACCATCAATGGTATTTCTGGGGCCACACTGGAAGGCGGCAATGTTCCTTACTCTGCTCCAGCAGCTCCCCAGGAGGCACCTATGCTCCCTCCTGCCTATACCTTCCTTGCTTGGAGCAGGAGGTCTTGAAAATTGGACAGCCATCATGATAGTAAACCAGCCTCATGAGTACGCAAATTTTCAATTTTGGAGTGAAAGCCATTTATGAAATTAAGAGTGCTGTTTCCAGCTACTCCGGCCTGCTGTATTCACGTTGCCTTGTCAAGGCCTGTTTAGAATGTGATATGCACCAACACTGCAGTTTACTTAAGTGCCTGTTTGAGAGTAAGAAAGGAGCACCTAGAGTTATGTCTACCACCACCAAAAGGGACATTAGAACTAAAAATTGCAAGCAGAAGCAGACTATCAGTTCCAGAACTTGAAGAGTCATAACTTCTCACCATACCTGTGAGCCTGATTTGACAGGTGGAGAGAATCACTATATCTCTTAAATTGCTCTTTACTTCGGTCTCCCTTAAAGTTGCCAAGAATGCATGCGCATGCATGCGCTGATTCTGATCAAACTGTACAGGCAGTTTCATAGTCAGAAGCTGCCTTGTGCTACAAAGACAACTTAAGGTGAATTAGATTGTTTAATCATAACTGTTGAAGTCACCCCTCTAAGTGCTCTCGAAGGAATAAAGTATATTAATCTCTAAATCAGCTTCTTCCCAGCTAAAGCCTCTTGCTGTTAGGTAGAAGAATTGAGGAGCACATAGGTGCAGATTTAGACTAGATATTAAACTTTAATAGTCATGCAAGTAGATAAGCATTGAAGATTATAGAATGTGATCCACTCAGTTTGTGCCAGCTGCCTTTCACTATTAGAGTTTATGTAAGCATATAGTTAGATCTGCATGTAATACTACTATTGCTAGAGAGTTTCATTGAGCAAGAAATCATCTGTTAATGAATCCCCCAATCAGGCATATTTACCCAAGATGCAGGTCTAGGTGAGCAGCTTAAGGCAGTAAGACCTGTTTTTGTTTTGAGCAATATTTTTGTAATAGGCCAAAAGAAATGCAGAAGTATTAATATAGTTGTTTGTAGCATATGTCGCTAACTTACATATTTGCATATTAGGGAACAATACCCTTTATTAGTTTTATCCACACGTGGAAGAAAAGCAACTTGTAGTAGTTTGAGAAAATACGGTAGCGATTCATCTTGCCCAAAATGCTGTTATGCATGTTTCAGGGTGCCGAAACTGAAATTTAGTGATGCTTTTTTATCAGATAGTTGAACACCAGAAGTCTAATGCAAGGTTTTTGTAGAGTCCTTAATATTTTAGGCTAGAACACTAGGGCATACACTATGCTTCTGGGACTGGTCACATCTTTCTGCATTTGCCTTTTAGTGACTCATTTTGAAAACCTTGTAATTGAATAGAGCCACTCTAATCATTATTGCTTATATGAGCCAGTATAATTAACTGGTGTGCAGCACTGGACAGAACCATAGAATCATTTAGGTTGGAAAAGACCTTTAAGATCATCGAGTCCAACTGTAAACCTAACACTGCCAAGTTTACCACTAAGCTATATATTGTCATTTGCTCAGTTGCCTTGACCTGAGCCTAGGAAAGAGTAGGGTGTTGAAGCATTTGAAACTGATAACTAATTGAGTTAATTTGCCCAATAATTGTTCACCATCATTTGCTATGAGCTAAGAAAACAGATACAGGAGGCTGCCTGTGGAGAATCCTGTTTTCAGGCTTCCAAAAGCTGTTAACTCACAAACTCAGATTGCTGCCTTGCTTAATTGTGGATTCTAGAAGCATCCAAGCATTGGATTCGAGTTTGCTTGTTCACACTCAGGTGCGCTTGGTCTTACAGAAGTGGTTATTAGCATTTTTTATTGTGGCCTGATGCACACAATAGCTTGCAGTAGATGTCTTTCAGCTCCTGTAACCTGCTGGGCAAAGTGGCAACAGCAAACAGGAAGAGACAGCACTAGGAAACATTGTAATGCTGTGCTGTTCCTTTCCCTTCGCCTGAAGGGGAGTGTTGCAGTGACTTACCACTTTGCTATTTTAAGCATCTTAAAAGCAAAGATAATTGTTTGGTCATTAAACATATACACACTGCCATGTTGTTGCTTGTGGGCCATGGGCTGGAGCTACTACTGTGTAATCTTATTTCATATAAAGCTTGGCTTGTTTTTAAGCCATCAGAACAGACTTGTACTTGCTATGTACAGTTCTGAAGATCTACATTAGTAATTGTTCCTGGCCATTACCTTGGTTTGGAGTAATGTGTTGTAGACCTCATCACATAGCCTAGTACTACAGCCTGGGACAGAAGGTTAGAAGCTGTTCTTGCCAACCCTTACTGCCAGCTTCAGCATGCCTGAGCCTTGGTCAGAAATTTATTTTGCACATTACAGCCAGTCACTGCTTTGCTTAGGTTCAAGCATAATGACCTACTACATGGTTCTTACGTCCCTGCCAAATACAGAAACCCCTCGAAGCTGGCTGTGACTCAAGTGCCAGTCTTCTGCCTTCTACTGACAATTGCCAAGCAAGAGCCCATAGTCCAACTGCATATTTCACAAGGGAAGTGGAGACAATCATCTTGGACTAGCTGTTTTGTTACTTCGATGTCTGAAGACCTGCTAATAAAACATCACTATTTCAACTCTTCAGTTCTCCATATTTACCCCCACTATCCACCATAATCAACTGCAGCTAATTTCAGTCCAGTGTTTGGCTGTTGCCATGTCATGATGGATGTTATTCCTACATTAAGGCTTTCAAGAAAAAAGACTGAAAGGCCGATTCTGACAGCCTCTGATTAGAAGGAACGTGTTTTTGCTGTAGCTCTGCCACATTTTATTCTCCTAGAAGGGAAAACAAAACAAAACTAAGGAGTACAAAGTAATTTTCAGTGTATAGCATAGAAAGTAAGCTTCTCCCCTACTGGACAGTCTAAGCTCTGAAAATATAGTTCTCCTTCATCCTCCCAAACTAGCAGGATTGCTATCTGCAAGTATGTTCTGGGCATATGTGGCTAGAAACCCATTGCCCCATAAGGGCATATATCAGAGCTTCAGAATATACTTTTGAAATATTTAGCTTCAGCCAAGTAGTTATGGTTGAATTTTACAGTCCTGCAGTCCAGTTTTACAAGCTTGGAATGTTGATAGGTTTCAGTTCTGAAAAAAGTTTTTAAATTGATTGTCTTGAGACAATTTATAGATCAAAAGTGCTTCAGTGCTTATTCAACTAAACATGAATTGTTTGCTTCCTTACTTTACTGTCATGCCAGGTATTATGAACAGCATCTGCAAATTATAGTATTCCATGGCAGTTTTGCAATGCAGAATTGACGATATAAGGAAAGATACTACTTAAATATACACAGATCATCTGTATCTTAAGAATCATGCTTGGTAGTGGGTCTGTAACATCACTAATGTAAATAGCTGTAGTATTTGTAAGAAAGGCTAAAATCTGTTTTCAGTACTACTGTAACCACACATCCCTGCAATAATTACCAGTTTCATCCAAAACCTGTTTTTTTGAGGTTTCATTTTTTTGATGTTTCATTTTTGAAAAGATTGTTTCAAGGCAAAAGCAATATCATGTCTTTGGCTTAAGAAGATAATTTTGCTGGACTACCCAAGAACAGGGAAGGGCTGGGAAAATGAGTGCAAGTTACTCAGCTGCTTGGTTAGTTTGTAGGGTTCTTTCCTCTGATTGTATTCTGGGGGGGGTATATGAAATTTAAATTGTAGATAAATAATCATGTTTAGAAGTTAGTAGGGAAAAGTCTGCATGATTGGGGTTTAGAATACTATTGAAATATATAGTTTTTACCTTATACCATTATTAGACTATTTGAATAGCTGTACCTTTGTATGGAGGCACATATAGTATTAAAAGTAACTGGAAATCCTTTGAAGCTCACAGTGTAGCAGCTGTTAAGTCTTTCTGTTCTCATCAAAACACTAAAATTGGCAGCAGCTTTAAGTAATTTTGAAGCTACAGTAGTAGAAAACAATGATCTTTGGAGAACTTTGAATCAGTACTGGATGCCGCACTGCAATAGGTTTATATAACCACTTTTTTTTTTAAAGGCAATATTGCTAAGTAAACAGTAGGCAGACTGATTTTTCCTGAAGATTTTTTAATAGGAACACTACTTTGGTTTATCTGGTCATTACATTAACAACAGCACTTGTGGGCAACTATTTTCTCCTAAGAAAATCCAAGTGATCAGTCTCAATATTGATTGATGCACAGGAAGTATACATCAAGGAGCCCACTCAAGGAATATCCTTGCAGCATCAAGATGCAGATCCAGCTACATCTGTGATGGACTGCTGTTCTTGCCTCATTTGGTCCATCTGCACTCCCTGCCATTCAAAAGGCTGAAACAAACCTACAACTAAGCTTGCATTTTAAAAAAAAAAAGAAATTGAAAGCAACAGTACTAGAACTCCAGCATGCCCTTCAGTTGTTTATCCTTTACAGTATTTCTTACTGATTTGAAGAATAGTGTGTTAAGAATAGTTCGTTGAACTGTAAATACGTTCTGATGTCGTTGAACTTACAGAGCTTTACTTGTTTTCAGCTTTCTGTTCTTGAAACACCATAACAAGAACTCCAGAGATGTGTAATGAACAGTAGTATACTGCAGGTAGTATTCCTGTTAGGCTGTGCCAGTCTTAGCGATTTTGATCCATTAGGAAAACTGGTTACCTGCATTTGCATTACAGTTTTACTGTTGAGACATGGTATGTTCCTGATCTGATGATTATGATCATTTTCTTTTTAGAGAGGAGGAGAATGAGGAAGGTCCCTATGCAACTTCTTCGTATCACCAGTAGAAGACAGATGTGATGGCCTGAAAACTTTCCATGAAATCAGTTCTTAAAGAACTAAATGGTCAATAATTCAAAACCCAAGTCTTTTGGACTCATCGTCTTGATGTACTTAAAACAAGTCATGAATGGGTAATTGCACTGAAATTACGACCTCTTCTGCCTTCCATAGGTTAATGTCCTTATGCTATATCAACAAAGGGTTTAAGCCTTCCAAAACTAGCAATGGCCTTTATACCCCTTCTGTGCAAACTGTAGCATGGTAGCAACAATATATCCTTGAGGTCACCTTTATGCAGGATGTTGATCTTTAGTAAAGATTTTGTAAATACTTGTTAAAGTGAAATTTGTTTTAAGTATTTAAAAATATTAAATAAGTTTGCTTGTAAATGACAAACTATGAAAATAATAGAAATTTACTTATTCTGCAAACACAGGCAAGTTTGCTGTGGAAGTTTTGTCTACTTCAGGGCTGCAGAACTTGCCTCTGAACTCTGTGTGTGTGTCTGTGTGTGGTTATGATGTATTCCTAGAAAGGGGAATTCGACTTGTTTTGATTAGTTAAAGCCTTTATGGTTAAACAACTGTTTGCAAATTGGATTTCTGCTAATAAAAGGGAAGAGTTACAGCAAGAGATTTTTCTTTGTGAGATATGACATTGGAATATCAGATATGTGTTCTTGTGTGCAGTTACATTTTGTGTGGTTTTAATTTAATAAATACAAAAATACCGATGTGTCTGTTCATAATGAAGTCAGCTTGGTTCTAGTCTGGTTTTTGTGAAGAATATTTTGTCTAGTTACATGAGCTATTAGATGCTAATTTCAGAGCAAATAATGTCCTTTACCTATACCATATAGCTTACCCTCCTAAATGAGACCTGTAAGAACTATTTGATCTAGTTGTGCAGTCAAGAAAACTGTATTAAGATTAATAAGAGCCATACTGGTAAGCCTTCACTGTTCTGAGATGAGATACCAGTATTCAAGTCTGCAGGTGGACCCCACCTGAAGTTCAGGAAGGCAGAGTGCAGACTGCATTCACTCTTTGCCCTGAAGTTAATGTATTAGCAAATTCTTGTAAGCATCCTACAATTTTTCCTCAAGTATTCAGTAAGATGCTGTTTCCTATATACCAGCTCATTTATATAGTTTATTGCTCCTCAAAGCAAGAGCTTCCTGCAGTATGTTAAGATGGAAGCAATATAGAAAGTTACATTAATTTACTAAAACTGGAAATAAAAATTCAAAGCTAGACAGAAATTGGTATTTCCCTAGAGCTAGCAGGAACTCAGACCAGGCAGGCTCATTCAAATCATCTGTAGCTCTGGTCCTAAAGAGGAGGTCTGTGATGGCACACAAATTAACAAGAACAGGGAAAGCTTAGAGTGAATAAAAGTAAGCATTGATTTTTCTTGAAGAGACTGGTGAATTAGTTTTAGGTCTTGTATCTTTCTTAAATTGGGATTTGTATCTATTCCTTACAGGATAGTAATTTCTATTGTTGTCAGTTAGTTTCAGTAGGACATTACCAGAGCCAGAATAAACAACTGCCCGAAGGTGACCCTACCTTTAAGCCCAGTTATATTTTATAATCCTACAGAAAAATTTAATCCTTTTCTGCCAAAGACCTCACCTGAAATACCCTCACCTATCCGCACACGCAGACCAGGGTCAGAAGCACAGCTTTCCTTGCACAGCAAGCACACCTCTGGCAGCCACACGAGGCTGACCAAGCTCCTGGCAGAGCCACATTTCACTCCATCCTTCCCAAGAGCACTGCTGTGCTCATGGGCTGGAGGACCTTCAGGACAAGCAATGGAAGATCGGTGACACCATTTACATCTACTTTTCCTTTCTGAGAAAACCATACAGAAGCACAAGGGAAGAAGCAGCTGTGCCAGCCTGGAGACATGGTTGGGCAGAGACCCACCCACCTTCCCTCAGACACAGGCAGATTTCAACCCAGCCCCGCAGCTGGGGCCAGCAGCACCCCGATCGACCCACAGCATCCCTGGAAACCCCACCGCGCCAGCACTCAGCATGGCATCCACTGCAAAACCACTAGCATAATCCCGCTGTTCCACACAAGCATCTTCGCACAGGGAGGATCTCGACACCACCACTAACCACAATAAAGGCTGCCTGCAAGAGGCCCTACCTTGCTGGCCGTGGCCGGGCCCCCGAGCAGGTCTCCGCTCCTTGCCTGCTACACAGACACTCCTCACAGCGCCCCAAGGGCACACTTCTCTGCACCAGGGCCTTAGCTTTTGCTTCCAAGCCATCTTCCTTAGCTCTTCCAGTCCTGTTTTCCAAAACCTACAGCAACTGCTCTCCCTCTGCCTGGGGGAAGGTTGCTCTTTATGGCCGAGGGCCTCCCAGCGGGCGGCGGGGCCTGGCGG
>NW_009202829.1:0-41404 GCF_000690835.1 Fulmarus glacialis | reverse complement strand
TTTTGGAAGGAGGCTGTGCCTACTCGAGTGTTTTATTAAGTAATGAACTTTGTTGCTAAGCTATAAAATAGGTTTTATTATTGGCTATTGTCACTTTATCTGTGTAGCCAGTAGGAGTGAAACTTGCTCTGTGTACTGGTGCCTGGTACTCTTGTTGTTAAGGGTCTGTCAACATTTCCATTATTAAACTTCTGTTTTGAAGGATTTATAACTTGGCTTCAGAAGTTCACTGCAGGCTGAACCTTGGCACGAACTCCCTCAGCCTAGGAGTTAATTCATTTTCCAAATACTCGAAAAATCAGTCTGGCCTTCATAGTGCAAGACTGAAAAGAAAATAGAAAGGGGTGGGGCCGAGTTGCTTCTGTAGTTTTGCTTGCTTCTGACTTGCAGACCTTTAATAACATACTGAAATCCGGCGAGGAGTAAGGTTATTACGTATAGTTTTTTCTAAGTTGTGCAAGTCTTATCGCAGTTCCATTGTGCACAGATGTGAACTGTTACACATTCAGCTAACACTGCTGCTGTGTCTTGTTAAATACAGTAACTGGAGTTAAATAGCTATCGCGTTTGAAATGCACTTAACGCGTGTGACATTCATACAACTTTTAAGCTTAGCATTATCTTGCTTGTGTGTTACTCTTCATCTGTAATGCATATTTAGTTGGATCGCTGCTCCTTATGCCAGTCGGTGGTTCCTAAAACATAATCTTGAAATTCAGCTGAAGCCAGAGAATCATTTGCTTCGTTGTGGACTGTCTTTTAAAATAAAATTTTCCCTTTTGTTTAGTTGTGCCACAAGAATATTCTGTTTAACAGATAAGGTCTTTAAGTTTCTGTAATTCTCCCTGTTTCTCAAGAATTAAAATGCCTCAAAATCAGTTGATTTGCAGCTTGCATATTTTGTTTAAATCTAAGCTAATTCGTTTCCAATCTAATATATGAAACTTCGCATGTGCTTCCATAACAGATATAGTGAAGCAGAATTGTCAATCTCCGTGAGAGTATATAAATGGGGCCTCATGTATGGTGCAATACCTTGTGTAGAGAGGTGTGGCAAGGGCTGATACATGCATCTTATTATAGGTATCCATGTTGTTCTGGTGTATCTACAAAATCAATTAGTTGGTAAATATATTAAAAAAGTCAACATTACTTTAATCCAGTTTTCAGAGCTGCTTTTTCTGTTTCACGGTGGACACGTATTTACTACTGGCAAAGAAGTTCTATGTACTTATGACTGGTAACTCTGGTGAATGGTTTTGTGAGTCACTTCTGATTGACGGGTTCAACAGTTGGCTGAAGCTTTGCTTTGGATAAAGCATGGGCAGAGTCTTTATAAGCTCCCGATACCCTTAAAGTGTGGTTGTGTGCGGGTTAGGAAATTTTGTGTTCAGTCTTGTTTGTGTAGGGTTTTTTTATGGCTGGGTTCAGGAGTCTTCCTCGGTTGGAACTCACTGCCGTCAGCTGGCATTTCTTTGTTGCCTTTCTCCTTGTGTAATCATTTAAACCCCTGCAGAGGGTGTATGTGTGGGTGTCCTTGCACCCGCACACCCCCATTTCAAAAGGAGAGTGGGAAATTAACTCCTCCAGCAGAAAGTGGGTGCCATGGTAATGGGTGGGTGCCGTCCAGTAATGAACCATGCAGTATGCTGTATGAGGTCTGCTGATTGCCGGCATGTTTTTTTTCTTAACCCTGCACCAAGGATTTCAAAATAAAACTAAAGGCACTTAGCACATACTTACAGTTAGTATTTCTTGACTTACACAAGGGCTTTTGTGATGCTAATTAACCAACCTACTTGGAGGCTCTCTTGAACAGTAACAGCTGGAAAATAAGCAGAACTTTAGAATGACTAACTTACTAATTTCTTCTGAAAAATTCATTTAAAGTGAAATGTCTTCTGACAGCTGCGTTTCTTCTGAAATACATGAATCTTAATGGGAATAATTTCTCCTGACAGGCCAGCACTGATGCAGGGACAGCAGGCGCCCTGACCCCTCAGCATGTCCGAGCTCATTCCTCTCCAGCATCCCTGCAGCTGGGAGCTGTTTCTCCAGGGACCCTTACACCCTCTGGAGTAGTGACTGGACCCGGAGCTCCATCTTCTCAACATCTCCGCCAGTCTTCATTTGAGATTCCTGATGATGTACCTTTGCCACCAGGTTGGGAGATGGCTAAGACACCATCTGGACAGAGATACTTTCTTAAGTAAGTAAAACTCGTTTCCAGTTAGCTGTTTTCTGGTGGTTTTTTGATTCCCCCCCAGTCTTTGAATTTTAGTAAATTTCACTGTGTTTAAAATATGTATTTTTAAAAGCATGCTCCTGATTTTAAGTAGGAGATCCTACCACTTCAGTATTTCTCCCATATCAACTCTCTGCTGTTTCTGAAAACTGTATGGTACTCTGTGAACATTTATCCTATCTTAATCTTAGCTGAAGAATGTTATCCATTGTATTGTAAACTGAAAATCAGTGAAATGTGCATAATGATTTTTAAACAATGGATTTTGGATTTGTTGAATCTTGCCAGAGTTCTCACGCAGGTCAAAATACATTTTACCTTGTTTCTGTGATACAGATGTAAAAATAGAGAGTAACTTTAGAAACTATTGTAGTGAGAATATATCAGGACTCCTTATTTTTTGAATAAGGTCAATTGCGTAAGTATGCAGTCAAAACATTTTTGCCTACTTTCTACTCATGAGGAAATTAATGTGTGTTTGATTGCAGTATTTGGGTCTGTAACTTTTAACTCATCTGCATTCCCTGCAGTGAAAGGGAAATTGCAGAACTTCTAACATTGTTTCTTGTTCCTACAGCTGTAGCTTTTTCACACAGTGAAATTAGTATCACCTTTTCTATAACTGAAGAGAGGTTACACATGCCAGCCATCTGACACCTAATCCATCAGGGAGCATTTTCTTTTATGCTGCGTAGTTTTCTAAAACAGCAGGAGCTTGTCCGTCTTTCTGAAAGTGTGCCCACCAAGACACATAACTGGCCCTCAAATATTTCGACTATATTTTGAACATTTTATTTAACTGCAAGTCTCAAAATAACCCATTATTTGTCATTTTCAGGGCCGGGAGAGGGGAGCGGGCAGCACAGTGTGTTATTTATTTAGAACTTGTTTCAGCCAAGAAAAACATCTTTATCCCTACCTTTCTTGCTGAAACATTGTCATTAATATGTGCATTTGATTGAAGTAGTTGAGTTTGTAGCTTCAAAAACAAATTGACATTGTCTGCAATGAAAGTGGAACTTGCAGAACTTCTTAAAACTGTTTCTTGTTCCTACAGCGATGGTGTTTCCATACAGAGAAATTAGCATCACTTTTTTTAACCGAAAAGAGGTTGCAGCAGTTGTCTGACATCATTTGAGCCTGAAGGTTACTTTTTGAAAACAATCATTCTGTATTAGGACTGCGAAAATGAGCATTAGCTATAGATCTTGAAGATGTGATATTTTCTTTAGTGAAGTTTAACAGATCAGCGTGTTCTAGAATGTGAGCTCTTCAGTGGGCATAAACAGATTTTTTTTTTTGGAACTGTGCAAGTTTATGCCATTTGAGAACTGTAGCTCATTGGACCTTGAGGAAAGCACAGACTGAGTTTTGAAATGAAAAGCAAACTTTGTTTTGACTGTGCTAGTGAGAGCTCTTAAAGAGCAGCTTATGGAGCATGAAAAATAGATATTTGATTTTTAAGTTTTACTGTCACAAGTGTTTGTTTTTGATAATGCTGTCAATTTTACAGAAAATAGAACAGTTTAAGAGTTGCAAAATGTCTTCACGCTCTTATAATCGATTTCTTAAATTATGCTCATTCAGGTGAAATCAGAGTGAAAGATTTGTTCTTGGAAAGCTTTTCTGCAGTTTCATTATTACCACAAAAAAATCTTTTCCTTTTTTTCTGCAAGTTTTTTTGTCCTTTCTTGGTGTCCTGGTATCCATTTCAAAGGGTCAGGTTTCAGCAAGAACAATAAAGAGCCTGAGACTGGAAAGTACACACAAGTCTGGCAAACTCATCTGCATGAGCAAGATCGTTTGTTCTCAAGCAGACATCCAAAGTAAATGATTGAAAGAGCTGCTAGCTGTGAAGGATGTGTCTTGAAGGGGAAAGGAGTGGAAACAAACCAGGTTGTTAGGAAGAAAAATAAAGGCTGTACTTTTTGAACCTCTCCCTGCTGGGTCACATGCTGACCTTGGGAGATTTTAAACAGCTTAATGGGCTGTTTTCTTTTGGCTTTCCTTGGGTGATGCTGTGGTATGGGAGGGTCTAATGAGGACAGTTCTGAAGGCTCTGTTCACACTTGACGAACATTTGTTGTTCCTAAAAGGTTGTTTAATACTATCTACAGGTGGGATCCACCAACTTCATTGGAGTTCATGAAGATTTGTAAAAAACATGTCAAGTACTAGCAAAAGGTTTGCTTTGTATGTTTAGGAAATCCAAAGAAATGTATGAATTATTTTTGAGTGGCAAGTTTGTATTTCAGAAGCTTTTTTCAGTGTTGGGTGATAAGTTCTATCTCATACCTACAAGCCCGTTAAAACTCACATCTTGTCTAGTTACAAGTTAAACATTTGCTCGAAGCGTGAGTACTACGATTCCTGATGCTAAATACATTTAACGTGGTTCCTTCCACCATATGCAGATTTTTGGTGTCTCTTCCAAGTATTCAGCTTTTTTGTTGGATTGGCTGCATTGCTCTTTGTTTCCATTTGCTCTGTTCTGCATCCACTCCATGAACAGTCTGGTAATCAGGCTCTAGAAAGGTCTTTGCAGAATAGGTAACAGTATTAGATTTTTTCCAGATGTCAGTAAGCCTTATGGTTATAGTTATCATAATATGCTATAGTGCAAACAGAATAATATAAAATTGAGTACTGTACTTAATACAGTCTGGAATATAGTCACTTCCACTAATCAATGGGTCAAGCACTGCAGGCATAGTAGTTTGCACAAAGAAATAAAAATAGTGTATATGGGAGAGAAAATACTTGTCTGTATATTTAGGTACATGCACAGAGTTATTTGGCCAGATATTTTATATAAACACCACACATGTATCCATACGTATTAAAAGAGGGTGAGAGTGGTAGTGTACGGTCTGAAACAGCACTACTCTTGTAAATCAGTGTGTCTTCTAGATAAGTAGACCCCTTTATGTATGAATGCCCAACATATGATTTGCCAGAATTCCACTCATTAGTGTTCATCTCACTGTTTTGAGTAGGACTCCTGAGTATAATTTTCAGTTAGTGAAAATGCAGATGACTTTGGCCATATGCTTGCTATACAGCTGGTAAAACTAATACTATTTTTTACTGAAACTGCTACTTAAATAGAACTCATAAGTTAAGACTTGCTTGGCTAGTAAGTGGTCACGTCTGAGTCATCTCAGCACTGCTGTGCGGTACACTTTAGCCCATTCTTAAACATGCAGTAAAGACGACGCGCTTGGTTTGTGTGGCGATGTCAACTGCGTTGCTTTTTAACCGCTTCCTGTTAGCCAGCTGCTGGTTGACATTTCAGTGAACTATGGAGAAAGATAGGGGATCGCTCTCTAGGCAAAAGATAATATGCCACGGGAGTAGCAGACAACAACTTTCAGAAAGAAAAAATAAGTTTCACTCAATTTTAGAGTTAGGCTTGTATCGTTTTAACTTGGTGTTATGCTTTTAATTCTTACAAAGCTTGTGTAATACCTCTTCGTGTTTTGTAGTGTGAGGAGAAGTTAACTGATTGTCCAGCAAACAAGTCTTGTAATTATTTTTCCTACAGGAAGTAGTTCTTGCAAGTGGTTTATCAACAACTTCCTATTTTTTTTCTGTGAAGTGTTGAATGACTTCCTGAAGGAGGCCAAGGTGGTTTTCATTAGTATCTGTGGGTGTGTTTGAGGTGTTTACCCATCTGGCAGAAACCTTAAAAATAGATTACTGTTACACATTTCTTATGTGCTCTATGCAGAGGTATGGCTTTGGATGTTATGAAACCAAACTGTTTTAAGATAACAGGGAAGTTTGTTGCTATGCTTTATTTTTTTCCTCACGTCACACATGAAAAATATCCAGCAATGCTGTTAACTTTCTTTCGCATCCCATTTTTGCCCCTGACTGGAACCACCCACTACACCAGGATCATCTGCTCCCTTCTTCCTCCTCTCCTCCTGACCTTGCCAAAGTAATCTTAGTCTTCCAGGGCAGGTGCTTATTGGAAAAACTGCTGCCACAGTTGCATATTTTATGGAATACCTTAATTTACTGGGGAAATGCATATTCAGAATCATCAGTTAATGTGAGTTCTTGTGTTTATGGTTCTATAATTCAGGTTAGTTAGTCATTAAAAGAGCTGTATTGTTGGAAACCAAAGCTGCAACCACTGCTTTTGATGGGTTTGTCACTTTTTCATGCTTTTTGTGCTAAAAAGCAGTTGAAGATTTTTCTGTTCGCTGAATTTTATTTGTAATGTGTCAAATTAATTTCATTTTTATATTGATAATTTCTGACTGTTTATGAAAATATTCGTAAGATTGATGATCTACAAAAAAAAAAATGCCATGAGGTTTGTGCAGGGGAAAACGGGCACTGTCAGTTTCAGAAAATACCTGGAGGAAAGAAATATTAGTTAAAATGCTTTTAGAATAAAACACACGGTGGTGTGTTTTTGGCAACTTCAGATTTTTTTGTCTTGGAAGACAGTCATAGTACTACTAAGTATGTATCTTTCCTTCTGCCTCTTACTTGAAGAGTCCTGTGAAGGAACAATGATACAAACTATTTTGAATTTGCAGTTGTACTAAAGATTTCCTTATCTTTAAAAGGGCAAAGGAAGAATAAGGGCAAACCTGCCTTATTTGTGTTAGCACTGAGACTGAGCTGGGAGGAGGATGAAAGTACATCTTCAGCCCTCTGAATTTGGAGAACTTGGAGCCAGCTTAGTGGGTGGGCATCAGTGAAAGCAATGGCATACAGTGCTTTTCTTGTGTTTTGTTTTGTTTTGCTTAAGAAAAACTGCAAATGATGATATCCGTGCATTGAATACCCTGCCATACAAGGTAATTCTATGAGACTATTCCAAAAACAGTTTAATAGATGTGAGTTCAGGTAAACCAAAAACATACCCTGTGGTTCTCACTAATGTATTTTCCTTTTACTTATAAGCATATCGGCATTTATTATCTTCAGAAGAAAATAGAATGGGGGAAAAATACAGGATCTGTGGCAGTTAGTTGTAAGTTAATAATTAAATTATCTCTGAGGATTTTTTTTTAAATTTTTTTTTTTAATTGGCTGTTGATCTGTACCTTTCTTCCTCCCACAGGTTTTGCCTTTCAGTGTCTCTCTCATAAAAATAATCTTTGTGCTTTATAATGTCTGATTTGGTGCCTATTGAAATCTCTCCATAAACTCTAAAAACCACTGGATTAAACCTCTACTGAGAGCTTCTAATACTGTAGGGGAGCATGCCCCAGCTGTAGAAAATATAATGTGAATATAATTGTTACAAATCTAAACAGGATCTGAATATATATGCATTGGAGAAAGAAAGCAATGGCATACTTGGAAAAATAAGGTTGTATTAACGCAGTGTTCATTAAGGAGGAAAAATATGGTTGTTTCAAGTAGCAAACATATAAAATTTAACCTTTCAACTTCCCTTAAGAAGTTGGTCAAAATTACTTCTGGTTTAGCTGTTGAGAACACTGGTGTAGTTTTGGTTTATATGCTTCAAATGCCTAATACTGCTTTATAGCAATGCTTGCCTATCTCCTGAATCAAATTTGAGATCAGTTTTATCTTACTGTGGTCTAAAAACTTTGTATTATGTTGAAAGCTGTAATTGTGACTGAGATCTTTATTTACTAGTCTTTTATAATGAGAACTCTTAGAATCTCTCTGATAAGTAATAAGAAGAGGCTTCTGATACAGGTTTAATCAGAATTTCATGTTTAAAAACATGCTTCTGCAATTCTGCTTATTAAACATTTTGTCAGGTTGTATTTGGTTAAAAGTAGTAGCATCAAGCTCTGTGGGAGCAATTACACCGCTGTGGGACCACTTCTGTTTTCTCAGGTCTTGACCACTTCTAAAGACAAACAAGAATCTGATATAAGTCAAGATGAGTGTCTTCTGGACTCTCTTATCCTTTTGCCTTTCCTCTTGTGTATGTTGAAGATGGCAAAGAATTATAGTTGTGGTTTTCTTAGTAGTCATCTGGTTTGTAGCATAGGGTAATCTGTAACCCATCAGTCACATCATGGAAGTTCCCACTTGATAGAAAGCAGTAAAATAGTAAGAGGATGTTAATTTGAAAGTTCCCATGAAAGTAAGACAGACGGTACCCCACCAGTTTTTGCAAAACATACTTCTAGTGGGTAAATGCAATTGAACTGATCAGTGGCATATGTGGGTAAAATCATACCTACTTTTAGCAGATTCATCTCTTACTCTCTTATCTTTCCTCTTCTGGAAATGAAAAAAAATCAGTAGCTTTAAAATTCCAAATATAAAACCTCCATTTACAGTTTGCTCAGTTTCCCTCTGCAATTGTGGCACAACAGCTGCAAATTTTTAAAAGCTGACACAGAGCAAGCAAAGTGGATTTTTCACTCAGTTTATCCATTTTTACAGTAGACTTCCAGAGAAAGTAACTTATTAGCACTGGGAATGCTGAAATATTTAACTGCAGGACCTAAATTGGTCACATGTGAAATTAAAGCAGAGTTCCTAGTTTGTTCCCAAAGAAACATTTTCACATATCGGATGTAAGCAGTTACTGGATGATGCCCAGGAGAGCAAGACGTGTTACTCAGGGTTGAGGTACAAGATTAACTGTTAAAACTAGTCTGATCTTAACTACAAGCAATTTCTGTCAGGCTCTGGATTAAGAGTAGACACTTCCCCCTGCAGCCAACCAAAGAAAAAAAAAACAAAAATGAGGTAAACAGCTATAGAGAGCTGTCAGCCAAAAGGAGAGATGTTTCTCTTCTTTTTATATGTGGCCAGACCACTGCATGTGTTTATCTTCACAGCTGGGAACAAATTCAGATGATGTAATTAGATTTAGTTTAACCTTTTGAAAATGATAGCTACTCAGTTCTCCTATTAATTTTGTATCCTTGTATTTTTATAAATTCCAGCATCTTTGCATTTATTGTTTGTACGATCCAAACATACATATGCAGTAAAACTCATTAATGGTGGAGCTCACTGTTTTTCACTATTAGTGTAAACATTGTCCCCTCTTTTAAGGTGTGTGGGTTTTTTTCTTTGTCGTTTTTTCTTTTCTTTCCCCCAAACAAGCTGCGCATGAGTATGTAAACCCTAATATTTAAATGACACCGTTTCCCTTGTAAATTCTAAAGAAAATTTCGCTTGGTAGAATGCAGGAAATTTACAGGAGATGTCTGTGAGTAGCAGTCCTCTGGCAGGTGCCCCTAGGACATGGTCAGGATACCATGTAGTTGACCCAAGAGAAAGACAGAATAGTCTGTAGGGGAAATTTGACAGCCTGGGGGTTAGCATAATGTGAAACAAAATTCTTGGGAGGAGGCTGTGTATTGGAGTGTTAACAGATAGATGTCATGTAATGGCAGGACATACTCTCACAAACAGGTTGCTAAACCTCATTTTGATATGAGGCTATAGTGGGAAATTTACCAGATAAACTATATTTTTTGTTAAGCATTTAAGTAGCAGTCTAGAGCATGGGGGAAATTTGTCTTTATTATGAAAATGGTACTTAATAGCTGTTTTTTGGTAAATAAAACTGGAGTTTTATTTGGAGGACAGGAGTTTTTGAAAGGCGTGACTAGGCTGCATTGCTGTTTCACGGCTTCCTGAAGTACTTCTTGGAGTCTGTTTTCTGGGATTCACTGTGCTAGTGTTTTATTTGGCTTTTAACAAAGTTACTTCAGGCTGCGTTTCAGGCAAGTATAGCTAGGTTTTCTAAATTGCTGGTTAAGTCAAGCTAATACCATAAAGCTGTCTTGTAAAGTAAGACTTTTACCAGTATACTGCCTATCAGTCATGCCAGTTGCTAAGGAAACAAAGCTGTCTTGAAAACAGTCTTGGACTTTGCTTTAATTTCACTAATGAGACTTTGCTGCGTTATAGTGAAAGACCGGATTCTTTTTGTTGAGTCTGTGACATGCTGGTTGGCAACTTAGATCAGTGTTAGTGGTTAAGTTTAGTTATTGATTATTACATTGAGGTTGTGAAGCCAGTTTTTTTTCTGCTGATCTGTTTTATAGGAAAGTCAAGTAAAGGTCATTTGTTATTGCTAGTTTATCTCCAATAGGTTCTGATTTATGGAGAGCTTTGTTGGAAGTCTGTCTGCACTACACAAGTTTATTTAAATAGTGTTACCTCTTTAAGGATACTATTCCCTTTCTAATTACCTGTTGTAACTGAAATGTTAAGTAAACTTTTTGCTTTTTCTGGATATGTTGTAAAATTAGACATTTATGACGTAATAAAACATTATCTGAAAGCAAACAAGTGTAGGTTGTATGGGCAAAATGGAATTCTTTGGGTACAGGAAAGAAACACAACTCAGGTGCATTTTCTCATAGGATCTCACTTTTCAATTTTTTTTTTTCTGATTTATTGTTCCTATTTGAAAGGCTTGGTTGGCAAGTCTGCTGCAATTACTTTCATTCTGACATTTATATAGTCTCTTTAGAATGGTGAGAAATAGAGTAGAAGAGAAATTTCTTTCCATACTTACTTACTGTGTTGATGGTATAGTTTAATATAGTCGGTAGACCTAAATATCCAATGCACACGTAATTCAGTGGTGATTTCTATTTTTTTATTTACAAAACCCTTGTCATTGTCAGAGTAACTAGCTTTGCACGAGTTAAGGATATGAAATGAGATATAACTTAAAAAGGTGTAATCTGACGTATAAAAGGCTGTTACAAAGAAAAGGTGAAAGGACTTGGAAGGATGTTCTATGCCCAACTTCATAGGCCATTTTTGTATATATACGTAAAACATATTTGTAGGAAAAAAAGAAAAGTAGTACTGTGCTTTAATTGGAGTTTAGGTGTCCATTGATTTCTGGACTGGTCTTTGGGTCAGGATGAATTATACTCGTGTAACAACAAAAAGTTTTAAAAACTTCCAGTCTTCAGTGAAAACAGTTAATAGCACATTCCATGGTTACAGGGCTTTGTACGCATGAGCCTGACTAAGCTAAAACCGCCTGCCTTCTAGTTCGTGTATGGATAGATTTTTGAGAGCTTTTTGTTATGCTGCTGTTGACACAATTGTACGTATGCTATCATCAGTGTAAAGCCGTGTTTCATTTTCTTACCTTCTGTTCCTAAACACACGCACACTTAATTTCCATCTGTGTATGTCACTTAAACTCTTCTAGCCAGCGATTTTAACATTTGGACTGAAGTCATAACTGGTCTTTCAAGTTTTCACTTTTTACGGGAATCTTATTCTGAAACTGTTCTAAAGCAGGCCTAAAATATTGGGACCAAAGAATTACTAGGTAGCAGAGGATAAGAACTTTCAGATTTGTAGTATTAGGAGAACTGTTATAATTTGTATGCTCGTGGGCTTTTGTTTTGGCGTTTGTTTTTTGTTTTTTGTTTTTTTTTTTTACCGTAATGACTAATAACTGGAAAAAATCTATTGGATATTTCACAATATCCTGATAATTTAGTCACTGGCTAGGCATAAGGAAGAGAAAATGTGAAACAGACCTTAGCATAAACAGTTAGTTAAGAATTAATATTTTAGCATCCCTATTAACAAGGTCAAAGGAAGTCTTAATTATATGATTTTAAAAAATAGTTTGCAACTCAAATTTGTGCCCGTTTCTTATTACACTGTTAGATCGCTCTTGACATGATCAGCTTTGTATTATAGAGATTTGTTGAGGAACTTGGACAGTTCATTGTTTTCTTAATGAATTAAATGTCAGTTGTACGTGGTAATGTCTCCAGGAAAAATGAAGCTTAATTCAGTTTCATAGTTGTGGTACCCATTGTCCAACTTCTGCTTTTAAGGTTGCATTGGAATAGGGTGGGGGGAAGCAGAAGGGGACTTTTTTTTTTCCTTCTGGTGCAACTATTTGTGTGGGTTTTGCTCAGGGCTACGGTTTGAATCCTGTTTATGCTGTGATGGTGAGCAACTCGGAGATTGCGTGTGAACTTTAATTGATTCCTCCACTCTGGCAGTTCTGTTGGAGTAGGAGCGTAGACCCTGGTCTGTGCCAAGTTTTGCCCTTTTAAAATGGCCTCAAATGCTTGCTCTGTGAAACTGAACGGGGAGGATTTTAAGTGCTTTCTAAGCCAAGGTAATAGCTAACTTACCGAATAGTTGAGGGAATTGCAATAAAGTGAAAATTGCTGGCTTTTGTAAGGGATAAATTTTATGTAAATAAATTTATGGGAAGAAGTCTTTTATCCTCACAAGAAGCCATTGAGCTCTTATTTTGTGCATGCAGAACAAGTTTGTAGGGAATTTATTTGAAATACAGGAGATTCTGGTGCTGATGCTTCTTGCTTTGCCAGGATCTGCACAGAATTTGCCTGTAACTTTGTAAAATTCTTTATATGAAAGATACAAGCAAAATTAAGATTTTGCTAATGTGTGATGCTTTTACTTCATAAGTATCTGAAATAACTAGCTTCTATCCAATTTCTACAGACAAATATATTTGATCTGTATTGCCCTTACCTGCAGTTGTGATACGAAGTTGTTAGAGCTTAGAATATTAACTGTTCAGTTACATACCCACTGTTGATTAAGGTATTCCAGCTCCACCTATCATGTGTAGGTAGATACGCATATACTTTGTCTCTCTTCATTTAGTCAAACTGCAAGATGTGCATCTACTTCTTTTACAGACAGCATATGTTCTTTTATTGTATAGGATGCTGTTCAGTTCTTGACTTCCGGCTAAAACTATTTTGTCTGTTTTGCAAGCTGCAGAAAAATAAATAAGATGCAAATTCTTGTAAGCAATTACTTTATCAAACTGGTGAGTCCAAGAAGAAGTTGTTTTATTAAACGAAGATACACAGACTGCAGTGCAGTAGCAACTGGTGCTGTCACATTGTGCTTCATAGAACAGTCTCTTCATTTGCACTTCATTAAGACTAGTGGCTTTTCATTTAGGTTAGAATATCACTTGCATACCATTCAAGGCAATGTTTCTGCTAAAGAAACATCTATTTGACAAAGCTGTTAGGCTGTTTAGCTCATTTTAGATCAGCTGAGAATTTCCTACTGTTACACCTCTAGTGGATCCTACCAAACCAATATTGGGCTTTTGGCAGACATAGCAAGGCTCAACTGCAGAATCAGATGATAATGTTGTGTTGTTTCGTATAGGTATCTTCTTGTGTGATACATCTAAGTATACTTACAATGATTAGGTGAAGGAAAAAATTCGGAAGATGATGTGTGGTTGAAGTGGAGATAAAAAATAGGAATACTGGCAGTAGTGAGGCGGCAGAAGTAGCTATACTGTTCTCCCTAAGTCTTCTGCTGTTCTTCATAAGATGTTCACTTTTAAAACCTAGCAACTGCTGGGCCCTGCCAGCTTTGCTCTTGTAGGAGAGCTTGTTAGCAGCATCTCTTTTTAAACTGTCCGTATTGATTCAAACCAAGTGCCTGTCCAGATCAGTATCTTGTTGCCAGTAGCAGTCATGAGCGAATTTCTTGGAAAGACTAAGAACAGGGTAAGCGTGTGTGATACTCTCTCTGACAACTCTCCCAGTTTCCAACGGTCCTCCAAGACTTGTGCTGCCTCCCCTTGAGGCCACAGAAACTTCTAGCATCTGCTGCATGCTTTGGCAAGGACTCTCACTGGTTGTCTGTCCACTGCCTGAAGAAACGCCTTCGTTCTGTTTTAAGCTTGGCTTCCATCAGCTTTGTTCAGTGGTGCCCAGTTCTTATTTTGGAAGTGGCAGTGTACAGTTGATGCGTATTTGTCCTGCTCAAGATTGGTATCTTTTCCTCTGAAAAAGATAGTCTTGTGTCTTTTGAAACTTGAAGAGTCCCAACCTGCTGGGTCTTCCTGGGATAGAAGATTTTTTCAGTCATCTCTGCAGCCCTTCTATAAGCCTTTTCCAATTTTTGTTGTTTTTCAGGTGAAAGGTTAAGAATGTTTTACAACATCCACCATTCTGAACCTTTCATCTAAAAATAAAAAAATAAAGAGTTCAATTTATTCCTTCTGCTGTTTGTCCTTTCACTTTATATACTTTTTTTTTTGCAGTTCTTCGCAGTTAGCAGTTGCCCAAGAGTAAATTTGTGTCATTGGGAAACTTTGTGATGCTTCTGCTCTTTTTCTTGCATAGATCCTGGTGTATTGGCCCCTGAGGAAGTTGACCAGGGCCTACCTCTGATGCAAAACCTGCTGATTTCTTCCTCCTGGTTTTTTGTTTGTTTGGTTTGGTTTGTTTTCCTGTTTTTAATTTCTTACTAGTAATTGTTTGTTCATGTCATAATCAGGACCTATCTTTATCCTGTAGCTGCTTTTTGTTTTGGTTTGTTGTTGGGGGTTTTTTTTTGGTTTTGTTTTTTTTTTAAAAAAAAAAAACAAACAACACTTGCTATTTCTAATCAGATCTTCTAGTCATTGGTTTCTGGAACTTAATGCCTGCTATGATTGCTGTGTTTCCAGAAGTTGACTCTTCCGTATGAACTTTGGGATGCAAATGCTTCTGTTGGTGCATTCACCTTGTCAGGGAAAGGTCGTCTGCACTTGCTTCCAGCTTATGTCTGGGAGCTGCTCCAACAAAACGGAAGCTGCTGTGGTAAAATGATGTGTGTGTATGTCATTAAAAAAAAAAAAAATCCAAGTGAGATTCATTTCTAGAATAAAATATCTATTTTGTGGCTGATACTACACATGTATTTAGGTTTTTAATTGAATGGGAACATTAGAGAAGTAAGCAATGCCAGGGTACTTGGAAGACAGGTTATTTTTCTTCCTACATGTTTTGTCAATTCCAGCAATGCTGAAAGAATGTCAATCTCAGCCTTGCTTTGGAACTGTCATTTCATATTCTACTTTTAAGTTTAGTTACAAAATAGCTTCTATCAATACCATGCCTTACTTCCTAGCATCTCAGTACCAGATACTTACACCATATTTTTCTGTGTCGTGCAGTATGTCTACATACCACAACAGTTCAGTAAGCAAAAGAAAAGTATTTGGCTCTCCAAATTTGTGAGTTTTTTTTAAGATTGTCGACCAGCTGTAACTGATTTTGTGATATTGAATATGTTGTTTCAAATGCGGCAATCAGTAAATAATCAGATAATAAGGGACAATTGTCTGAGTCTAAAAAAAACTTGAGTGGTTCAGATAGAAGCTTTCTTCTCCCAGCAGTGAAGGTTGATTAATTCTGCATAGGAGCTTCAGGATTGTTGGGATCTTAAGTTGACTGGAAGATTCGAAGAGCCATGTATTTACTAGGTCATCTAGAGAAGTTTGTTTTCTTTTTCCAAAGTTCACAAACACAGCTGTTAGTGTTTTTATTATTATCTAGCCAACCTAGTATTTAGTGAAGGTTGGTCATCCATCCAACCTTCTGCTGAAAGCATGAATGTTGCTAAAGGTAACTCGGGTCAGAAGTGACTGTTTAGCCAAGTCTGGAAAACCTTCAAGGATGGAGATCCCACAACCTCCCTTCCTCCTGTTAATGTGCTCCTTCAGAAAATGGTTCTCTGCATCAGAGCAGAACATCTAGTGTAGCTCCTGATGGACAGCTCACACCTAATGACTTTTTAAACGGGCTGTAGTTTCTCTACTAGCCAAAAAAATAAAATTACATGCGTTAGGTAGGATTTTTGTAGGATTTTGAGAAGAGCAATTAAGAAACTTGCTCAATCTGTTTCGTATACATAAGATAGTCATATATAGTGACATCCCATCTTACATCGAGTAAGTTGTCCAAATGACTGTGCTGTACTCTAACAGTCTTGTATGTGTTCAGTAATTCATACAGGGACTTGCCTTCTTGGAATGCCTGGCTGACATGTATCAGTTTTCTAGGTTATTGCTTACTATGTGATCGTATTTTTGCAATTCCTTTTAACTTGCTTGAAGCTCTGACAGGTTACTGGATGTGTAGTATACTAATCGCATTTCAGCTAGCACATGACATGGCTTCTTAAATGATCTATATGCTGTAAGTCATAATAGCAGGGAATTCTATTCAAAATAGAAGAAATTGCTGCTTGTCTGTGAAATCATCCTCCATATTTGTACTCTTGGTGTTCTGTAATTATGGGTTTCTGAACAAGATAGAACAGAGAAGAGAGAACTGGATAGAACAGAGAAAAACATGTTTCTATTGCGAAAGTGTGTGTCTTATTTTTAATGTAGTTTGATTTTGAAAAAAAGTCTTACAATGTTAACTTCATAGCTGATTCCAGTAATGGGCCTATAATGCAAGGTAGCCACATTTATACACAGATGTGGTCATTTCATCAGCAATGGTACATGGTCTATTTTGGGTCCTACTCACTGGTTCTTACTGCTACAGTTGCTCTTAATTTTTCCGTGCAAGTCAGTTGTTGGAGAACTTGTCATGGCACGTGGGGTGGGAATAAGGAAACTCATGGGAAGACAGCAGAGCATAATGAGGTTAAAGATGTTCTTATGTTAGGATAGGTTCAGTTTGAAGAGTGAAAGCAAGCTTTGTTTGTAGACTTTGAGGCAGCCTTTCTGAGTTTCATAGTTGTTGCTGTGCTGGCATAGTTACTTGTGTAGTTATGTCATGAGCCATATACCTTTTTTTTTTTTTGCAATGATTTTTTTTTTCATTTGGATCAGTTCTCTGATCCAGTTCATGGTGTGATTTGCTTAGAGGAAGAAGTAGAGATAGATGCTGCATAAGAGTAAATTAAGCCTTAAATCAATGATGCCACTAAAGAGAGATGCATGTGGAGTCATTCCATCTGACTTTTCTTTTTAAGCAAAAAAAAGCCACTACTCTTTAAAGTATTGCTGATGAATTTTAGTATTGTTAATCTAATATTCGATATAATCATAAACCAAATATTTTATGTTCTTAGAGCTTTTAAAATAATTTGAACAGCGTTGGTGACTTTTATCAGAACCGTAGTAAATAATGCAATCAATTTTTTTTAAAAAAAATTATTTATTTATTTATCCATCTGCATTTATAGTGATAATTTTATAGAAGACCAAATGCAATTTTGGAGCCAGTAAAACAGTTTTGATTTACTCTTTGGGATGTACTGAATGGTTTTGGGGGTTTAAAGGAGGCGCTTGTTGGTTGTGGGGGGGGTTTTTTGTGCGTTTTTTTTTGTTTGTTTGGTGGTTTTTTGGGTTTTTTTGGTTTTTTGGGTTTTTTTGGTTTTGGTTTTTTTTAGAATTCCTGTCAATACTATTCTCTGCTATGTAAAATCATATTGTTACCATTTCCTATGGACAAAGAGGTGGATTCTACATTGCTCTGTCCTGGGCAGTTTCAGACAGGATTTGATCCATTTGTATTGTCTTCAATAAATATATTTTAGATTTAACTGAAGCCTGTTTTTACTCTCTTTTGCTCTGCGACTTAATCAAATAATATTTTGATCAACCTTATAATGGCTGAGTTGAATGATAAAACTACATTTGCAGGAGACATGATGTAAATATTTTTAAAAGGCTTTATTGAAATGTTACTTCTTTATTCTTGACGCAAGTTTCTAGGCAGTATTCTTCTGTTCCTGGTTGCAAACAAATTCATTGTGAATATTAAACACAGTCATTCCAAGAGTAAGCCAGTAATAAGGCATAACATTTATTCTTGTCTTCCTTGAATTCAAATTCTATTATGAACCTCCAGAAAAAGACGTCCTTTTGGTTTTTCAGTTAATTTCTACCCACATCCTAGCAGCTATGGCAATGTTCAACAAAACTAGTAATTCTTAAACTAAAAATCGGAGAGCTGATTGACTGCAATCCTCAAGAAAATTAGCTTAAAAACTCTACAAAATTTCACTCTTAAAATTGTATTTTGAGATATTTGGTTAAAAAAACCAAAACAAACAAAAAAAACTTGTGTTTGAGCTCTTGTAGGTATGTGATCAGCATCTTCTTCTGTTGTGGAATTTGCATTCCCATGCTGTTTGTAGAAGCACAGATTTCATTGAATGGAGTAATCTGAAACACGGTGTAAGATAGTCTATTTCAGTGGCTTTAACAGAAAATGTCAGTCTTCTGCTAGGAATATGTGGTACATCAGTGGGGGACAGTGGAAATGGTACAGATATGCTGGTGTAACAAATCATTGGTTTGGATAGGTTTTTGGGGGAGGGTGGTGGTTGTTGGGGTTTTTTGTTTTTTATTAAATAAAACCACGCATTAATATGTAGCTTAATATGAACTTCAAAAACAGCAAATAAAATAATGGGGAAAAGCAGTTCTTAATGAGCCATATGGAAGGGAAAAAATATTAAAAAGCATTGGTGTTTGTCTGGCTTGTAAACCGAAATTGAAGAAGTTTTATTGCAGACATCTGTGTAGAGTTACTACCTTCTCGTTGCACAGAAACTGAACTAGGGTGACACAATGGTTCTTCCAATCCCACCAATACACATCTTAGTTACTTAGGACTGGAATTAAAAAGACAGAAAAAAAGACGTACTTTAATATTGGATAAGTGTAATACTTGGCTGTGGTCCGGTGTGCTTCTGTAGCTGACACTCCGAGGTCTGAGCTCGGTTTTAAAAAGTTCTAACAATATGTGTAGACTTGGCTTTGCTGCAGTTACAAATTTGATGTGTGAACTGAATTCAGCTGAAGTCAGCAAGGTGTGTGTGTTTGTGGTGGTTTTGTGGCTGGTTTTCTTGGGGTTGGTTTTTTGGTTTTTTTTTGGTTTGGGGTTTCGGGGTTTTTTGTTTTGGTTTGGGTTTGGTTGGTTTTGTGTTTTGTTAGGTTTTTTAATTTAAAAAAAAAAAAAATCTTGGGCACTGAATTGAGCTGTTAGCCAGTATGGTGTGTTATGCTATTGTGGATAATATGCTAATAAAGCTGTTTTGAAACCAAATTTTGTTACCTTTGTATAGAATCTTTTTTTCCCTTGTAATTCATCAGAGCAAGAAAGCTCTAGCTAAACTGGAAGATCTGAAATACTGTGGGTTTTGGGAAGAGTGTTAGGAGGAAGACCGCTTGGATTTTTGTTGCTGCATATAAGTGTTTAATTTTTAAGCCTACAGGCGCTCAACTGAGTTTCAGCCTGTCCAAGCCTTTAAAAGAGTGTAAAATCTGCGCAAAATCAGTATCTTAGTGTAGACAACTTTTAATGAGGGATCAGAATATTAATTTTAGTTTATTAACAGTGTAAATTTTGTACACCTGGTATTCAAAAGTTACTACAAGAAAAACATACTGAGCTCAACTAATGACTGACCTATGAGTGACTTTTAATATTCCCATGAAACCATTCTCAGTAATAATTTGATCAAAGCATGCTAAAAATAAAACGGAGGGGGGAAAAAAAAAGCTTTTACAAAAGCAGAGTGGTTTAGATCTAAAGTGGGGTAGTGATAAATATTCTGAGTTCTATTTTTAAGTGGGATATTTAACACTGAAACTAGTGTACTTATGCAGCACAACTCTTTAAGTAGTAGGTCTGTTGTGACTCTGACCATTACCGGTCCAAGTAAAATCAGAATAAGTACTTGCTTGTCCCGCAAAGTTTTGTAAGTACACCTGTGCAAGCAAAAAATCTCAGATGATCTACATCAGTAGAATAAATCATAAAAAGTGCAAGCTTTATTAAGAAAAGGGTAATCACATAATTTTGTTCATAATTGTATCCATATTACAGGGTTTTTGGGGTTTTTTTGGGGGGGGCGGGGGAGGGCGCGGCAGGATTGGGGGGTGGTGTTGTTGAACATCTTGCAAGTTCTTGAAGCACAGCTACCAGCAAAATTGAAGTGTAGAGTAAGGTACAAATTCATACAGCAGGTAAGTGAGGGAGGGCATATAGGGAGACTGAAATAGAAAGGGACTGAAAAATAATGTAGAATTGGCATTTCTTCATTTCTCCCTTGTGTTGAAGCAAAGTTGTTCCACAAAAGCAATAAAACAGGTAATGATTTTAGCTTAGTTTTAAGTAGTAATGAAAGTTTGAAATTATAATTGCATGCCTGTACAATACGGTGTACTATGTTTTTCAGTGACAAAACTAGCATGCTGCTGCTTTATTTCCTATTGTCAAGTTAGGCTTGATATAGAGGCCTAAGAGGAGGAATAGGCTTGTTTTGCGCTGTGTTTTTTGCTCAGGAAATACAGGTGGCTGTTTTGTTTGCCATAGGCAAAGCAGGGTGGTGAAGAATACGGAGTGTCTGACCAACAGGAGTTGATGTGGGGAAACAAGAAACATGTAGGTGCAGGTCTGCTAGTAAAGGAATTTGTCATGGTTTATTCTTGGAGGAACAGATACTAACAAAGAATTCAAACCTGTACCATTGTCTGTCTTCAGATATTCTACTAGGCATTTAAAAGTGTGAATAAACTGTAGTATTTTACAAACTTTCAATGCTTTTTTAGATCTCTTCTTCTCTGTTCCTTATGTAAATAGTTACTGCAGTTATGGTTCATCTCAAACATCAGAATAAAAATTGAAGTTGTTCCTTGCTACACACAGCTCCTTTTTGATTTATGACTTGTTCTTCCAGTTGACCAGCTTGGTTTAACTGCTGTGCTGTGTAAAACTAAAGTAAACTTCGAATGCTTTAATTAACTTTCCTACCATATGATGATAGAGCAAATAGTTTCAGTGTATGTGTTCATTACGGAAAGATGTATTCAACTCATCTGTGAACCTTTTATTTGCCCATATGTATACAATCGGATACATAAATCAGGTATATGATTTTATTCTAATCAGAAGTCAGAATTATAACGCACAAACATGTTTTAAGAAATAAATGCCATTAAAATTCTCAGTGTTCAATATAGAATTTCAATGATTGACACATCCTTGGAATGAAAAGGTATAGCAGTGTTAGACTTGGATATTTGTGTAAATCCAGTCAAGGACTTTGTATAGCATGAAATTTCTTTTCTTTCAAAGTAGAAATTATCAGATGTGCCTGAGATCTAAACGTAGTTCTGATTCTGGAAATTTTTGTATTTGAAGTTATTTCATGTGTTTTTTAATAGTCTTTAGAGAGTAACTTTATGCAGCTTAGCCAGTGTGACAAAAATCATAAAGAGAGGGAGGAAATCTTGGTCGTGAGTTTTGTACTTTTTTTATGCTCTAGGTTGTGACCTATTTTTTCATTCTAGTAGCACTAGATATGCCACTGGTGGTAATGTCACCCAGTGGCAACAGGAGAGAGACAGTAAAAATTAATTACTTTAATTTCCTTTTTTAATACTGCTCTGTATCAAGATACAAGCTTTTTGATTGTACAGTTAATTGAAGCCAATTTACAGGTTTTTAGAGACTGAATGCTTCCTTCTTTAGTGAATGATTTGGTATTAATAGCGTTAAGATTGATTACCAGAAGTCTAGTATTTTAACTTCTTATTCAGTCTGCTTCGGTTTGATTAGTCCGTTTTCATTCCAAGGTTATGTTTTGCTTCATTCCGAGAAACATATTGGGAACTGAGTAACGCAGTCAGGCTTCTCCTTAAAGAAAAGGGGAAAGGTCAAAAGGATAATTTCTTTAATCAATGCTTATAGCATGCTGTTCAGAGGCAACCACTGGATTTCTATTGATTGTGGCAATTCAACCACTTCTTATAAAGAAAGCCTGTGCATTTAACATCTTTATTTTCGGTTTGGCTTTGACCTCTCTGATTAAGTCCATCAGTAGTTATTTGCTGGGCAAATATGTCAGTGGTGTAGAAGAAACTTGCAGTTAAGACTGCAAAAGCTCAAAGTTGTGGTCTTTGATAAGACCACATAAATAATTACATATACACAATTACATTGTTTGTGTGAGTGGTCTTATGTCTGTTAAGCTCTTTAAATAAAGTTCATACTAAATAACTTTTTTTTCTGTGATGTTGCAAGCCTTAGAACTCTTCCACTGGTTGCTTTTGCAAATACAAAATCACACAACTTGGAGTTCAACCTGCT
Source organism: Fulmarus glacialis (assembly GCF_000690835.1). Lineage (NCBI taxonomy): Eukaryota > Metazoa > Chordata > Aves > Procellariiformes > Procellariidae > Fulmarus > Fulmarus glacialis. The sequence continues at coordinate 19,309 of NW_009202829.1, read as the reverse complement.
GTTGTTTTTACTAGTTCATCAGATTTTAGGCTGCATGAACAAGTCCAACCTGGCTAAAAAATTCAAGTGGTGCTCTTTTAGACAGATGTACCTTCCAGCAACAGCAAGAGAATTTGGAAACAGTAGGTATGGCTGTCACCTAGTTTGACCTTGATAAAGGCCAGATAACGTAATCCAGGAATTTCCCTGTTGACAATACGTACATTTATTCTTACCAAATACTGTTCTATTTAAGTGTTTGCTATCAGTGAAGTCATGCAAAGACCATGCAGGAGAAACTGAAGATTGTTTCTGCATGAAATGTGGATAAGATTCTGAAATTAATTTCTCCTTTGAGAGATCGGGCAGAATATTGGATTTGTTTTATTAGAGAAATAAAAAAGTAATGGAAAATAAATGGAAATAATGTTTAACGTTAACTCTTTGTTGTTGAAGGTATTGCTATTGCTTTTAGTGCTCGAACACTTCGGAGAACTGAGTCTACTAAAAAGATAATACGCTAAAAGCATGTATCAACTATTTGAAAAGAAGAAAGACGTGTGTGCCGATTCCTCAAAGTGAAACTGGGACTAATGTTTAAAAGGAAATTTGGTTCTCTTGAGGTTGTGCCAGTCTGATAGGCACATAATGTTCCTTTCTTCTTGAGGGAAGCAGAGGAAAACAGTCATACGAAGACATGTTTTAACAGTGTCTTGCTAGGCACAACAGTGTTTAGCCATGTTTTGAAGAATTCTGGGAAGTAAGGCTTGGGCATTATCTATGAGGCTGAATGATGAGAAATTTTGAATAAATGGTGTGGGGAAATACATGCTACACACTGAAATTATTATAAAACTTATTACTGCCTGAGGGTACACTTCACAACAAAAGCATTAATTAAAAGCAGTATTATCCTGGCAAGACGTGGAGAACAAGATCTGTTCTTGTAACAGAAGCATAATTGCAGTCTTGTCAAAATATCATTAGACCCTGTGGCGATTGAAAGAACATCTTTCCAACATGGCTTGGCTTTTTGGAGTCCATTTTTTATGCTTTAAGTATTTTAGCAGTTTTCTATCTACAACTTTTTCTTTTCATTTTTGCACTCAGGTTGAATAATGGTGTTTTTGTGAAGATCAGAAAAAAGTGAAACAAATGGGACCAGATGCCCTTCAGCATATTATTAAAGAGAGTAATACATTGGTTTTGCAAAGCTGTTTTATCCTCCTACAAAATAAACCTGATGGCTGCTTGGTGTGGAAAATTAGAAGGGGGAGATGTATTATAGAGGAAAGACATGATGGTTGTTAATTTAACCCTCCTTTGTTTTAGAAGGTTGTTTTCAACTTGAGTTAATGAAGCAGAAGTTATGGCAGACTATCTGAAACAGGTTTTATCAGCAGTGTGCTGGATGCAACATGCTCAGCAATGTCATTCATGACTGCCGCATTCAAGGAATGTTGCGTGTATTTGAATACATCCTTTTGAAGGCTGTCTTTACAGTGAGGCATTGCCATTTAAAAAGGGAGGACTGTTTTTGTTGTTGAGTGCTATCTTGTCGAGATACTAGCAACAAAAAAAGTTACTTAAAATACAATCTTCATTATTTTAACTATAAAAATTTGAAACGTAAACTCATTAAACAGCCAATCTGAACAGAAAAATATATGTACATCCATACATGGATGTCTTTAATTTTTAGCTTGACTTTTAGTCTCTGTGTTTTTGGTAACTGTTTCATGTATTTAGCTGTGTGGTTTATAGGCATTTAGACCAGCTGATCACAATTGACTTTCAGCTTCTTAAAGAACTCAAGTGCCCTTGTCAGAGTTGCTTGGCAGTATTATGAAGAATTCAGTTCTGCTAGTTGCTTACATCTGGCAACAGTTTGAGAAGGCATAGTTTAATTATTTTTTCTTCTTTATTTATTATTTTGTCCTAAAGCTTCTCAAGAGCTTTTGAGATTTAATAGTGTTGTTCTCTGAGGTGTTTCTTTTCATCAGTTTTGGGGGAGGCAGGAGGAATATTAAAAAAACAAAATTGCTCGGTGGATCCTAAGATACTGAACTTCAGCTTTCTGAAGCCGATTATAGAAGAGATTGAGCCAGTTTGCTCTTTTAAATAAATAATAATTGAATCACTTCAATTCCTAAAATTCAGCAGTTATTTTGATAGTTGATACACAGATGTTGAAAAACTTAAGTTCCATTTCACTGTTGAATTACTTCATGAAACTTGTTTACTGTGCAAAACTTACTATCTTCTGATCTCTTTTTTTTTTTCCCCTAAATATGCTTTTTTCCCTGAAAGCATTTTTCATCAACATGAATAAAAAGTAGTTTGCAGGAGTTGGCAATTCAGTCTGTCTGCAGCATTCAAGGTAATCTTTGTTTAAATGAGTTCTTAATTGACAACTTCTCAGACTTTAAACTAATTAGATTTCTTTCTTCCGACAACCTTACTCTTGGGAAGTAACTTGAAACAAATACTTTATAAGGTGGCTTTGTCAAAATCTAGTGTGATGTGAGAGCTGCTGCTCCATGCATCACGTGGTGTATATTGGTGACATGAATCTGTTGGCAGGCTTTTTCTTCCTTAGTCCCTTCTGTCTTGGATGTCTGAAATAGGAACTTAAACAACCTGCTGGCTCCTGTGTTCTTTAAAATGCTTGGACTTTCTGATGACTCAGTTTGCATACAGATATGTGAACTTTAGTGGTAGTCAATATAATATTTACCCAAATACATATTCTGTGTGTATATGTGCGTGTGTGTATTTTGAAGTTTTCTGGTTTTGGAACTGCTAAGAAAATTAAAATGTATAAAAGCTTTCATGGTTTAGAAACTGTAGCCTGTAGGAAAAGATTAGTCCTGACAATGCAGCATTGTCTATTGAGTCAATTAAGCATGTAGGTTTAGCTAGCTTGGGAACAAGTTCCAGCACGTGACGTTATAAATAGCACTCTCACATAACACATGTAGGCTTAGTAAGTGGACCATAATTTCCCCTGCCATTTCACCAGGTTTTTTTGAGTCAACTGTACTGATGCAGATGACTATCTTGAGGTGCTACTACTATATGCTTGGGGAGTGTTGGATCAAAATAAGGCTGAGTTGGTCACAGTGTTGTCTCTCCTCTTGGTTTCCTGGGTATGTGCTTTTTTTCTGTTTAACCATATGTAGAAATGGAACCTTGTGGCCCAGTGACTCAAAAATCCTTAAGAGTAGTGCTGAATCTCCAACCTGTCCCACTTCCCATTAGCTCGAATACATTCTGAACACCTAATCGTTTGATCTCGCAAAAAGTAATAACATTTAAAAGAAATAAATACCTGTATAGATTGTCATAGCTCTGTTTTTTTAATAGAGCATCCTTCAGGCTAAAGTCAGCATCCTCTGAGGTGGTAGTTTTCAAAAGGCAATCAATGACTAGCTGGTCGCCCTTTAGATGTGAATTGGCGATATTAAAATCGTGGCAAACTAAAGGATTCCTTCTCTACAGCAAGTAGCGAGTCGGGGAAGCTTTGTCTTTATGTAGCTTGTGCCTTTTGTGTCAGGCCTGGCTTCATTGCTGGCTATGATTTTGTTTTGTCTTCTGGATTTAGACTTGGCTTTGTACTAAAACAACCTTTTTTTCCTCCTTTCACCCCTTCTCCCAATCCTGTTATATTTGGTGGAGAATTATTAGAACTGGATCTCCTTCAGCTTGAACTCCAGGTCAGATTTCTCTTTGCATTTATGAAAATAGAAAGGCAACAGAAATTCCAGTAGCTTTCAGCATGAGACTCCTAATTTCAGGTAGTATTTGTAACGTATCTAAGTGGATTTCCCAGTTGGAAAGATGAAACTATGTAATCTTTTGTAAAATAATATTTTGCAGTGTTAAATGCTGCCAGCTTTGCCTTGTCTCCTCCCTACACCACTAGAAGAAGTCTCAACATCTTTTGGTGGAATGTAGCAAATATGATCCCTGTTTAAAAAAAAGTCTGTTACAAACAAAACATGTATATTTTTAGCCTTGATTTAAAGAATAGCTCTCATCAGCCTTTCCAATAGTTGTACAACAAACATATAAGAGCAGTGTGGTCAACCAGCATAATTTACTTTAAAAACAATTCAATTGTATTTTTGGCTACTTCAGGAGAAATCATATTCCAAGTTCTGAAACTGAGTGCATTTCAGAAGGATGACATTAACCTTTTAGACAGGCTAAGCCAGTGGTCTCCAACTTGGGGTGCGTGCATCCCAGGTGGTGCGCAAGACAGTCCATTGGGGTGGGGGAAGAAAATGGCTTTTGTACCATTAATAAATAAAATCAAGGAAAAAAAAAAGTGTTTAGTTCATCTTTAGCTCATAGTTTTTTGCTTTCTAATTTTGTTTATGTTTTATAATGTACATAATCTATAGTACGTGTATATAATTTATAAATACACATATATTGGGGTGCATACTCAAAAATTTTTTACTGGTAGGGTTTGTGGTCAAAAAAGTTTGGCGACCACTGGCCTAAGCTACCTCATAACAAGCATTTTGGCATGTGTGTTTTTGTTGGGTTCTTTGTCCTGCTTCCCTTTCCTATTGGAAAACCTCTGTATTCTCTCATAACTTTATATTTAAAACATTAGGAACAAAACATTTTGAAGTTTTGGTTTTAGTTCATCAGGTTTACCTGCATGGGTATATGTGAGGTTGTCTGGTGTGAACAATTTATGGTAAGATTGCTTTGATTCAGTTGTTTTGGTGTAAAAATTTTAGGAGTTACTTTTTTATATGATGTCAGAATTGAAGTTTCCAAGAAATACTGGCCACTTTTAAACAACATAATATTTGGTTTATAGGCTGAATGCAAAAACTAAACCCTGTCATAGTTTAAGCTAAAAACCTAACTTTGGAGGTCAGATGTGATATTTGGTAGGTTGAGTCATCCATATTGCTGAATAGAAAGTGTGAATGAAACTAGCTGATTTTGATCTGCATCCTTGTTTTTGTCCTTATTCTTCTTTCATGTTCTGTGATCAATTTATGTGATTTTTTGTTAATTTAGAAATTATGAGCTTATTGACCTGTTGGTTACATCGTAAGTCATAAACCTGAAAGAAACGGAGTTACCTAATGAAATGTTGAAGCTTTTTGCCATACATGAAACTCTTTTCAGTTCAAATTTTGAGAAAGATAGGTGTTTAGGCTGTTTTTAGTAATTTAAATTGCTCAAAAAAAGGCAGTAGCTCTGGACTTCTTTTTTTCTGTACAGTTTCAGGACTGATGTAGGACACTTGGTACTACATCCACTTGACGGGTTCTTGTATTGCTTGAGTCTTGTATCGGGGAAGTACTCAGCATTTTCTTACAACTGTCTTTTTGAAGGGGGTTGCTTTCCAAAGCTGTCTAGGAAGTTCCTCCTGCATTACATACAGCAGAAAGAAGGGGCTGCTTACAGTGTGTCTGTTCCTTGGCCCAGTTGTGTCACCATTAAAGAATTACAGCAATCTGAACCTTTACATAAAAACTTACAAAACCGTACCCCTAAACTTTAGCCTTCTCCCATGTTACAGGTTTGGATGGGGTCTTGGTCTTGTTGCTTATGGAGGGTTATTTTGTTCATTTCTTAGTGTCTTCTGTTGGTTTTTATATTCTTGGATATTTTAAGTATTTTTTGTTCTGTTTTCTTTTCCTTCCTCTGAGCCGTGGTGTCTGTAACAATACGGGAGTTGCGGTAAGGCGATGCTGCTCCACCTTTCCCAGATACTGAATTTAATTCCTTAGATAGTCATGAAGTAAGTACCTCTCAGAAAATGTGATTACATCAGCAGAGTCCCCTAGTGTGGATTCAGTAGGTGATGGCAAAAGGAGTTTTTTTGCCTTGTACTTCTATCATCTGAGTAACAAAGGCAGAGCCAGAAGTTCCTTAACCTTGGCACAGCATATACCGTGGGAGACTTTTTGCCTGCGTAGCAACATCAGCCAGAAGGATAAGAATTTTTGTCCCATACTGAGGTGGTCAAAGATGTGCCTGCTAGCAAAATAGCATGTGTTGCTGACTCTTGAGTCAGTTCTTTCTCCTCTTGGATTTTATTGTCATGGCAAGTTTGAAAGATAAGTGATCTGTTGGCATTGTAAATGTTTCAGGTAATCTGGTGACCGTGTCTTCTGCTGGCCAGCACATTGTGCACCCGGCATTTGTATGGGAGCTGAGGAGGGCTTGGGTTTGGTAGATGTTAGGTGTGCTGGCCTTTGTAGCCACCCCCAGAGAGGCTTGAGAAGTTTGGTAAGGTTTTCAGGCAGAAGTGCTATCTCTTACTACACCAGCTTTTAAAAAAAAAAAAAAAAAAAAAAAAAGGCACATGTTGGTCATAAAAGCTCTCCTGCAAAAGAGGAAAAGAGGAATTTGGTATTGTGTTTTAGCCCTTTTTTAAAAAGTTTCTCCAATAAATATTAATGATGATCAGGTGCAGTTCTTTCCTATATATACCTTTTGCTTTTTGTTATGGCGTGGCTATTGTGCAGATTTCTCCCTGCTCTCCTGATGCTTCTGCATTTGAATCTGGACTTGCAGGTGAAGCAGTTCTGGAGACCCCTTGAGGTGTCTGTACTTTTTGCTATATATTTTTACAGGTGAATAGATCTAAGTAACTGGGTCAAAATCCCACTTACACTTCTATGCTTTTATATGAACTATGATATTCCTTCTTCTTTAATGATGTATTTTATTGTTTGCAGCTTAGTTTCCTTAGAGTTCTGGCATTGTCAGTCGTTTATTGCTGTCTCAGTACAGAGGGTTTGTTTTCCTAGATGTTTTGTGAACAGAGGTGACTGGGTGGGAAGAGGAAGCCTGTTGATTCCTCCTAGGAAGAAAAGGCTGTATATGAGCCTCTCTGTTACTGGATATTGTTAAATCTTGAGAGTACTTAAACAGATTGAAATACCTAGTTAGTGGGGCTGTACAACTTGACTACTTCTGGAAGTACTTTTGACTCCTGGTAATATATTGAACTCAAAACAGCTGCGGAGATGGGTTCAGCATCAAACACACTGATGGCTGAGTTTTAATTAGCTTCACCTGTCCAAACATATGGGTGACGGCTCTGGAGGCAGAACTTGACACCTACAGTTATATAGAGAGGAAAGAGCCTGGCTTGACTTTCAGGGTGGTAAGAAAGCTTTTTGAGTAATGATGAGAATCAAAGTTTTATTTGTGAAGTGATATGAAATTGTGCTCTCAAAATATGAAGTCTCAAAAAGCTCCTTCTTCAATATACAAAATTTATGCTACTTTCCCCTACTTAGACCAACATTGAATCTGTTTCCTAGGAGTAGATGCTTTGAAGTGGCTAGAGCTTTCAGTGTATACACTACAGGTTAGATTTTTTTTTTTTTTTTATGTTTAAGAAAAACCTAAATAATTGTGGCTGCCTGTGGATTGGGAGGTTTGAATTTCTAGAAAATGGGGAGTGTATTTAATGAACCATCTGAAATGTACTGATTGTTTTGCTGGGTATTCCAAGATATCTTCATTACTTGACTTTAGGACCTAAAAGTAATTGGGGTCTGATGCTTATAAATAAGCTTTTATATATTCTGTAAGATTTTTAAAATGTCCCTGGTGTGATACTGCTCAGGAGCTGGAAGGTGCTACAAATCTGAATCATGATTAGTTGGCTTCATTTCAATCTTCATTAAGAGGGTATGACCTGTGGGTTCCAGTTGATTAAATCCAGGGATGGGGCAAGTAGACATCTTAAGAAATAACTTTTTCCAGACCAAGGCAGAGCAGTATACATTTGCTTGTATTCTAAGAAAAAGCAAAAAAGCAAACTCTTCCCCCCCCCCCCCCCCTCCCCCCCGCCCCCCCGACTGCCCCCCCCGTTTAATTTTTGTTAAGGGGGCGGAGGGGGGAAGGAGGGTGTATGTGTGTGCGTGCTGAAATTTTTATTGAGTTTTCCAGAAAGCAATCAAACGTTTTAGAATGCTAGGTTTTCAGGCTGCTGAAACAAGTATAACTTCTGAGTGTTTTCGACAGTGTCTCCATAGAAATTCTTTCCTCCCCCACCACGTTCTTTCATATTTAGTTTCCATAACCAGCACACTATTGTGAAGGAGGGGAAATGCAGGGTAACTGCAGGGAAGCCAGCCAATCACTCCAGCATCAGAGCAGACTCCAGGGCTTGTGGAGCTAACCTTTGTGACCTTCACAAGGGGCCTCTCCGAGGAGAGCCATTTTTCCTGCCTTGTAATGGTAAAGAAAAAACTTGGCAACTCCTTTGATCAGCAAAGCAAAAACAAGGAGAGCAAGGAGCAAATGGGCAGCTTTGTGCACAAAACTGCTAAGTCAGTGCTGGCTTTCTCTGCACTGAGAACGGCGTTGCCACCTTACATAGAATACATGCATGTTTCTGTAGGGTCTTGGGATATTTGTTGTATAGTTTTAGAAAATCTTTCTGTTCAAAACTAAGGGAAAATCTTGGTTGTTACCAGTTACGGTGAAGTGAAAGTGTTTCATCTAGTAATGTCCAATGTGAGAGTGAGGGAACTTTTCCTTTCTTTTTTTTTGGGGGGGCAAGATTTTCAAAAGAGAAGGAGGAATTGCACAACACTTCTAAAAATAATTCTAGCATTGAGAAGTGGACATTCCTTGTATGCAGCTGGCATATATTTTTTACTGTAAAACTTACTGCTTTGCAGCTTTTGATGATGTTTTTCTGTTTCTCAGTTGATGCCTGCAATGCATTTCAGATGCTTAACAGAAGGAACAGTGGTTTTGCTTTGCAAGTATGTAAAGTTTTATTTTGACTTTTACAGATTTAAAACCAAACAAAATCTATTCTTATATTGGGAAAATTTTATATCAGCTTTTAGCTTCTCCTTCATTGTCTTCTTTTTACTGTTCTTCAGCTGCTGATCTTCAAATGCAGCTGTATCCTTCTGTTACAGTTGCTAATCTCTGTTACAGTTCCTAGTCTCTCTGGTAAGTTGTGTTGCTCTGCTGTGATAGTTTTCTGCTCAACAAATTGAGTTAATTCTTCCACCTGAGCTGAAGAGCTCTGTATTCCTCCTCTGCCTGAGAGTAGAGGTTTCATACTGTTTTTATTCAGTACTTCCTTCTATTCCATTGAGAGTCTGCCTCCCAGTTTAATCTTCCAGACCAATATATTTCTGTCCAGTGAACTCACAGTTTGTTCATTCTCAGCAAGAATTCTTCCTGTGGTTTGTAAACTTGCAGATTTCAACCTCCTTCCTTGGCTACTTCAGCTGCTCTTCATGAAGCTTGGCTCCTTAGGAGATGTTGATATTACCAGATTGCCAGATTCCTCTGCAGTCATGTTTCCTCTTTTAGACTTCCACTATTCACTTTCTTTTGATGTTTCATCCTTTCCTCTGCCACTCCCTAATTAATCACCCCTAGTACTGTGCTGAAGTGGTTCATAGTGATTTTCTTCTTTCTTACGTGACTGAAAATAAATAATCAGCTGCACAGTTATGGAGCCCAGTAAACCATGTTTCCAGATCTGCATTGTTTTGCAGTAGTGCCCTTCAATTTTATGAAAGTGCAGAAATTTAGATGAGTTTTATTGTCTCACAAAATAGCTACAAGTTTTCAGTAATTAAACAGTTTATTAGATCCTTGCATAGTTCTAGATAGGATGCAAATTAATTTTCCATGGACGTGATTTATTTTTGTGCAAACTGTTCTTCAGCAGCTTTCACCTGCAGGACATCTGTTACTCCAACATATACAGTGATTTTCAGATAGGGTACTTAGCATCTGATGAAGATATCCAGAAAATTGATTTGCTGGAAGTCCCTCATCACCAATGAATTTCTAAGTAAATTGTAGCAGAGTGACTCTGTCAGCAGATTCATTTCTCTTGTGTGTACTGATAGTGTGATATGGTCTCAGTGCAGTTACTGTATTTAAGGGACAAATCTGACATCTGCCTACTACCTCCCCCATTGATTGCATTGACAAAATCAGCAAAGAGCAGTTCCTGGCCTGCTCCGTGCGCAGGAGGAGCGTGCCTCCAGGCCCCCCTCCTCCTCCTCCTCTCATGTGGAAGCAGTGCTGGCAGCTTCCAGCCAGCTCCGTGCATGCTCCAGCACAGAAGGTGGTATTTGGCTGCTTGGATGATGCTTGCTGTCCAAGCAGCTGTTCCCTATGGTAGAGTACGTGAGTTACCAGACAGAATGCTAGATTACAGGACTACTGCAATCAAGGTCCATTTAATTAGTCAAGTAAGATTGCAATCCTGAAGAGCTCAGAATAGAAGTAATCACGTCAGAGATGAGGAGAAGCGGAGCGCAAAGAAATGAAGACTTTGAAATAGAGCCACTCAACTCCAGGGCCTTGTCTGCATTCTCAGTTTCACACTGGTTATTTTGTCCGTCTTCTGCAGCATATTCTTTGCCCTTGTTATGCTGTTACATTTTGTTCTTCGTGATATACATGAAAATGCAAGTAGGTTTCTTGTAGAGAAGAACTTAGGTTCTCATTTGAACATAAATATTTTGTAACAATTTTCTGAAAAAACAGCGTTCTGAAAGTGTATTTAAAGGATAACAAGGTATCAGAGAAGAGTGACTAGCAGGTATAATGTGCCAATTTATAGAACTAGAGTCACGGTATCTAGAAATAAATTTATTTCCTTTTAATGTACAGTTTACTTTTAAAAGGTTTTGAGATAAAGTTTAAAATTACGACCTGTGTAGTGATATAAAGTGATTGCAGAATAAATTTTCAAGATAACACTAAACAGTGCATGTTTGCTACTGAACTTTGAGTGATAAATTCTGGAAGGAAGTTGCTGGGTAAGTACCTGGAACTATAAAGTGTTAAACCACAGCTCAGAAAGCATTAGCCAAGTGAATGTTTACTTTTTTGGTTTATTCAAGCCTCTCGGTTCAAAACTAAGAAACTGGGAGCTGACGAGCAGAGTGGTTTGTTTCCTTCTTCCATAATTCTGAATACAGAAGTGATGTGAAGAAATGACATCTGTTTTAAAAAGCTTTCAGTACGTGGTGACTAGAAGCAATTGATTCAGATCACTAAATTACAGATACGACATTTTATGAGAATGTTGAAAATTACTGGAGCAGGGCAGACCAAAGGGATTGTATTAGCTCAGTGTTAAGTTTTAGCAGGCTAATTGTGGATGACTATGAAGGAATATTAATTAAAAAAGATATTGGGGGTTTCATTCTCCTCTCGATATATCCTCCTTTTTTTGTCTGCAGGTACTGGTGTACATCTTCTGATCTGAAGATTACAATCTAGATTACTGAGTTTAAAGGGCAAGAGTGGATATATTCTGAAGTTTGCAGTGACAGTGAGTCCCCTATGGTGGAGTCATGTTGTAACGGTGTGTTCATTTGCAGTTCACTCAGCTTGTCCCGTCAGGTGTATATTGGGGAGCCTGTATAAAGGCTTGCTTTGTGAGAAGTTGACATGGAATTGGGACAAATATTGTTCCATTAACTGTGTTCTCTAATATACTGCCTAAAATCCAGAAAAATTGTGTCCTGTTACTCAGCTGTTGAAATTACTCATATGCGATAGTACATACTGGCACTTCTGAGATCAGTAGCAGTGCATCTTCCATACACGGGTTATGAAACAAATACATTTTGTCTCTGGAATTTTATATGCTACCTACTGAATTAGCCAAACCCAAGCAAACAGACAAAACCTAAACAACCTTCAGAGCTTGCACTTACAGTTTTGTTTGAATTGAAGGGTTTAAACTATTTTGGCTGCCTTGTTGGTGGGCAAAAGTAACCCTGTAGAATGGTGGTAAGAAGACTTTTGGCTATAGAAAGCCAATCTTAGAGAAGAGATTAAAGGAGCTTAGTTTGTCCAAGAGTTCGAGAAAAGCTTCTTGATCATCAAGAGAATTTCTAAAACAGTTTGTGAATTTTGCAGGCAAAAAAGGAAAAGCTGGAAGTTGATAATGGCGGCCTTTGGAACTGAAAGGGAGTGGAGGAAAGGGATGGGTCATAGGGAAGTGCTGACTAATGGTCAGCAAACACTGTAAGGGAGTTCTTGTATTAAGAGCTGGCCTCACTTCCTAAAAGGAGAATAAATGCCATACTGTTCAAGCATAAAGTTTGGGCTGGGGAAGTCTCTAAGCTGGACTATTAGAAAGTGGGGAGGGACTATGCTGGAAGGAGAGCATGATTATAATGATGTTCTTGGCCATTGAAAAAGATGTGCAACTAACTGCTGGTGTGACCTGTATTCTGATCTCTTATGTGGGTAGGATGTATTCATGTCTCTATTGTATTAGAGAGGCCTGTTACATTTTAAATGCTAGACATATATTTTATGAGTACATGTTTTTTTAAAAATGTATGCCAATAAGTAAATATAATGTTCTTCCGCCTTTGCCCACTGCTCCCCCCCCCCCCAATGGCTGAATGCTGATTTTTCATAACTAGTAGATGAAGATTGCAGGGGTTCTAAATTTGAAATTAACTTACACTAAGTTAAGGTGATAATTTTTTAAGTTATTTAGGATTTATTGGGAACTGCAACTCTTACTATAAATCTCCCGTTGAAGTTTAGTGAAAGTTGGAGATCTGCGATTTTTATTTTGTGATCTGTTTTGCATCTAAGGGTAGGGTTGGACAGTTTCTGAATAAGTACTTCACTATGTTTATTGATAAAACATGGTAGTTGCTAATTTTGGCAAAGACTAAACTGTTACGTATCTCTCAATGAAATTTGTACTTTAAGAAAGAACTGTTAGTAATTTAAGTGATGTGCTTTTAAAAAAAGTTCTGTGCTTAACACATTTAATAGTCACTATTTTTAATTCCCTCTGTACCAAAAGATACTCACAAAGCAAATCAAATTACTGCAAATCAAATCCATAAAAGCTGAGGTATTGCTATTTATTATGTTGATTTAATGGAATAACTTAAAACTTAAGATCTCTTTTAAATAATACATTGGTCTTTATTTTTTGTTTCTAGAAAGAAAGTAGAGGTTGTTTTGCTGCTGGTGATTTCTAAGTTTCTCTGTTACTTCCCCAAATTCTTAATAATAAAACAAAATAGAAATGAAAATTTCCATTTGATAACTTCTGAAACTTGCAATGAAATTTGAGTTCAAAATTGGTTTTACTTTGCATTATTCGTTTAACAATGGGCTTCTGAAATACTTTTTAAACTGATGTTCTTTAAACTTTTTGTGACCGGTGAAGGGAAATGTAGAGCCTGGAACTTGAAAATCCTCAGGTTAAAAACATTTTTTAGGTCACTTTTAAAAATAAATGTAATAGCTATTATATTTAAGTATACTATACATTTAATTATTGTAGCTATCATTTTAAATGATATAATCTAAGTAGCTTAATCTCTTCTCATGCTTTAGCTCTGTATTGTCTTTGCCACCCTAGGTTAAATGGGTAAATAAAAATAACTTTTCAAAGCATAGCCTTTAGACAATGTGTTGTATCTGGGTGCCGAGAAATCTGTTGCTTCTGGTGCATTGCAACTTGGGAAATCTGTCTCCAGGGGGCTGAAGCGTGGGGGATGAAAAAGAATAATTTGCTGGCGAAAAACAGAGTATGTGAGATTGCCTAGAGTTGGCTGAGCAGGTAGCTCACAAGCACTGACTCAGGCAGCAACTTGCTGTTGGAAGATTTTTGTCTTTGTTTTACGTGGCAATATGCAAAGTCTCCAGGGACATGAATAATTGCCTCCAACCTTAGCAGCATGTAGTGTTTGTCTGAATTGTAACAGTGAAAAGCTCTCCCTGAGACACAGTCATAAGGAGGAGTCAAAAAGGGATGAAAAAAACTGTAATACAGGAAGTGGAAGTGAAAAAGGAAAAAAAAAGGAAGAAAAACATAAAAATCACGTAAGTCTAGAAAAAGGAAATAGAGGATTTGGTTTTTTGCTAAGCTGCAGTCTCAAATGAGGGAGAAGATAGTCCATAAGACTATTTTGTATAACTAAAACTGAAAACATTTAAAGAGCTGATAGATTTAAGGTGTGAAGTGTCAGTTCTGAAGCATACATTAAAAGTAGTTGTCAATATGAATGATCTTAATGGCAAGAAAAACAGATTCACTGATTTTTTGTAGCAGAAAGCTATGCATTCATTTTCAGTAGGTCCTACCTAATGGCTCATCCTGTCAAGGCCATCTGGGAGTGATCGTTGTCTGAACACCCCAGCAACCAGTTTGAACTGCCCTCTGAGACTTCCTACTTAGAGCAATAAGGAAACAACCTAAAGAATCTTTTTATCTTAATATTTTGTTTTCCTTGGTGGTGGTTAGCCTCAGGGTTATTCAACAGGATTGCTAGGAACCCCCTTTAGATACTAAGGCAGCTGGCTAGAGCAGCTTTTATTGCAGCATGCTTAGGCAAGCCTCTCTGACTTGAAAACCTTCAGGCAACCAAAAATAGGGTATATAGAAAGGGGTGTAAAATTGCCTGGCTCCTGTTCATGCAAAGAGGCATTTGATTTCCCTCTTACTTTCTTTGTCTCATTTTAAGAGCTAACTAGGGAAAGAGAAATGAGATAGAATCTCAGAGATAAAAGGACAAGAAAGTGATAAAGGATTCTAAGGCCCATCACTTCTGAAAATCATCTGCCCTTAATAATGTGAAAGTTAGTGTTTGTGTAATCTTGTCTTTAGTGTTACAGAAGACAAAATGGTTGCATCTTGAGAAGGTCTTCCCTGTGTTTGCTAAGCAGCGGCGTAGGAGGGTATCTGTAAAGTTAAACGAATCCAGTAATTTCCCTTGAAATAGCAGCAGAGGCAGTTCTTCCTTTAGATTTGCCCTCCTTGGTGATATATCTTTACCTCTTTCATTTAAAATTAAGGAGAGAAAGAAAGATGAATTCTGAGTATGCTGAGTGACTTAGCCACCGGAAGTAAACTTCTTACCTTTTGGGGCAGGGTGGAGAGAAGGGGGAGGTTTTCTTTAAATACAGCCTCTTTTTCTGCTGTGGAACAGAGACAGCAAGTGTAAAATTAAATAAATCTGGTGATATAGAATGTGATCACACAGCATTCAGTCCTTTACAGAGTTTGGGGAAGGACTGAACTGCTACAAGGACTGTAAGAGCAAGGACTTTTCTTCTTAATCTCTGTAATAGTGCTCTTTCTTCTAGTTTTCAAAGTAATGGAAAGAGCCCTGGAAATGAAAATGCCCTCATACTCCTTTTTTTCTGAAACTCAGAAAATAATCTTATTTTATTTGGGAAATCCACAGAGGAATCCAAGAATCATATTTTTGAGACTCAAAATACTTCTAAGCATCATGATACTAGCCCTGTTTTTCTAGATGAGGTCCCTGAGTGCAGGGCGGGAAGAGGGACAGGAGGAAAAGGAATAATAAATGCAAAAGTAAGCATGTTATTACTTCCATTTTTGCTTTGACAAATGGCAGTTGCTTCAAGAGTACACTATAATAAAAGTGGTGCTACTTGGGCAAATCTTTGAACATCATGTCATGCCGCCTTCTCTTCTGTTAGTCATGCATGTATGGTTAGACTGCCTACTGCCCACCGTCCATTTTAGCATTATACACTCTGAAGTGAGGGCCTTTCTGTGAGTGCTTTGCTAAGAAGGGCAGTGCTGTTCTGCAACTCCAAAACAGCAAGATGTTTATAATCAGAACAGTAAGCTTAGTATTAAGTCCTTGGTGTATGTATTGTGCGCTGTCTGCATGCAAGCCAGTGCTAATGAATGCTGCCTTTGAATACCTTAATGTTAAATAATGTATTTTGTGTATCTGTAAAAACTCTATTTTGTGTATCAGTGTCCACGGCTTTATGGGCCATGCTTTCAGAATTTTCTGGTAGCTCTTAGCATCTTGCAAGTTGCAACTACTTTAGGAATAAATTCCAGAGGGATTTGTAGAAGAACTTGCCTGACTCTTAGTGACTGTGTGCAAAATCTGTTTCTGCACCAATTAGGCTTTTGTCAGAGACATTTAAGGCATTTAAGTTCCCCTTATGGCTTTGTTCTAGTTCAGATTCAAACCATTAATTTGCTGAATGAATTTCTGCTGCCTAAGACTGTAATTATGTAGGATAGCATATATGGTTCTATTTCATGCTTTGATTAAGGGGCTAGAGCTCTGACAGGCTCTCTTCCCACCTGGTCAACAGGATGTTCGTGCCGACCGTTCTCGTACATTTTGCTTGTGTTCTTTCTCAAAGTTAATGAAGTCACAGTTGTGGCACAACACATGATTGCACACTGAGCAGTTGTATGTTGATTTTTAAGGTATGCTTTTGCAAGCTGAAAGTAGGATGGAGCTGTCTATTGTCATATCACCAATATGCTCTCTGTCATTGTATGCCTGTGGTATGGTTTGCTGACGACATCATCAGTAGTGTAGATGGAGTAGTCCAACACAAGCTTTCTTTAGTTAATGCATAAAGACCTGTCAAGCAGAAGAAAGAATATGGACAATTAAAAAATACAGCCATATTATGTATTGCAGCAATATTCAGAAACTTTTATCTATGTTTCTGTTTCTTTGAGGCAATTGGGCCATGGCTGGAGACAATGAATTTCATGTTTTTCTGACATTTCTGGGAAACAGTGAGATTAAGAAGTTATGAATTTTACTGCTGTGTGCTTTTATACATATTAGGCTGTAATAATCCTGAAACCTAAGGAAATACTGCAAGTTAATATGGAGAGGACAAGTGGAAACACAGTGCTTTCCCAAGCAATGTGTAGAATATCATGTCTCAGCAGATGAGATTTTCATTGCTGTGTGACCAACAGCTTTTCTTTTTGTTGGATTTGTTATTTACAAAGACAGTTGGAAAGTCCTTAAAGGATCTTGGGCCACTTCAAGTGTGTCTCCTTGTCTAATAGTAGGGCAAATTTAGGGAAGTGTTTATGGAGGACTGAATTGGGGGTAGAGATAATTGCTAACAGAGCTGTCTCATTTCCCCTTCAGGCTTTTCTCTTTACTGTTGCTGCTTAGTATTGAAATTTGTGTCATCTCAAACAATGTATTAATGCTACTTAAAATATAAATCTGTAATTTTGATACACCATTTGCAAAGAAACGTACTTCACTTTTAAGTCAGCAATGCCTAATTAAAAAATGGCCGATTATATCTGAAGACATAGTTTCATGTTTTAATTTTTTCCAATTTTTGAAATCCCCTGAATAGGGTAGAAAAAAGGGTGCACAAAGAATGTCACAGCTTCTACCCTCAGGCAAAGATGAATCCACTCCCTTGTGTGTAATATCCTACGAGCATCATTGGCCATAACGCAGAAACCTCTGCATGCCACACTCCAGTTTTTGAGAGTGGTCGTCAGGGCAGTTCATGCCGAGGCTGCTTCTAGTCTAAACTTTCTCTTTCATCCCATGTCTAAACCAAACTGTGGAAAATTCACCTGTGGGGTCCGCTAGCCCATTTGCAATGTCAGACTGATCTTGGCCTTCTAGCTATTGCTGCCCTTCTTAGGAATTTGCATCTAGCTCTGTTCTTGAATTAATAGATACTGTCACTTTCATAGCTGCCCTGTGGTCAGACAACCACATTTGTGATTCTCCTGCAGGGGTTAGGCCTCTGCAGAAGCAGGTGTTGCGTTTTCTTCTCTGCCTGCTGGAATGGTATGTATGTGGGTATATTGCAGGTAGCCTACACTGCCTATGCATAGGATGAGTTTATATAAGATTTGGCAAAGGGGTTAGTTTGAAGTTGATTTTTTTTTTTTGAGACAACTTATGGTGGTTTCAGGAGCAGAAATACTCAGTTTATCCTAGTGTCACCAGGAGAACTAATTTTCATTATATACATCAAGTCCTGATGTACTAAAATGTACTGGTGATAATTCTAAAGTAATTCAGTAATGGCATTTATGAGGAGAAGCTTGCTCTGGTCATGATTCATCTAATCTTTAAAGTTCTTAGATGAAAAGAAATAAAAAGGGAAAACGTTTCAGCAAGTCATGCATTATCTGGATTGAGTAAACCAGCTGGTTAGGAAGACAAAGGAGAAAATATGAAAGAATAGAATCTGTAGCTTAGTCATTTAAGGTAAAACAGAATCATAGGTGATGTGCTTGTCAGTGGAGCAGTTTGCATTTGGGATATAATGAAAAGTTGAAATTCCACACGAAGTTTAGAAAATAATTAGGTTTAGCTTCATTTGTGCACTTGCTTGTGTTACACAGAGACTTTGCTATCCATCCCCAATACAAAAAGTATGCAATGCCAAATCAACAGTTTTGGTAGGTCTGTCACGATGTGGTCAGTGGTGTGTGCTTGTGTTTTGCTTTTAATAAAATAGGATTTCCAGTGAATTCCTGAAACAGTCCCAAAAATCTGAAAGCCAGAATCCAAGTTAGTCATCTTAACTTCACTAGAGACTGGCAATAATTTTCTCACAGACGTAAAATATAAGTCTTGTCTACATTGTAAAACACAAGCATTACTTTGAGAGATGCTTGCGTAGTTTTTTATGGTGATGCTTTTATACTGAAGAACAACTTTTCTGAATGTTTGTGACTATTTTTTTAAAATGTCCTTTTATGAAGAATCATGTCCAAACACAAAGAGAAGTGGTGGATGATTTATTCTGCCTTGTTTGTATTCTTTTATGTGTAGATCAGACCTCTTCAGTTTTTGCTGCTACGTAAATTTCATGTAGTATGTTCATCTGGTACCTAAGATTAAAATATTTGTTCACTGTCTTTTGCTTTTGTTCCTAATGGCACATTTTGACTGTCTAGAGCTCAATGGTAGTGATGATGAGGTCGAGTGCTTGTGGGTAAGGATGAGGAGGAAGGCCAACAAGGCAGATATCCTGCTGGGAGTCTGTTATAGACCACCCAACCAGGATGAGGAGGCAGACAAAATATTCTGCCAGAGGCTGGCAGAAGTCTCACAGTCGCTAGCCCTTGTTCTCATGGGGGACTTCAACTTTCCGGACGTCTGCTGGAAATACAACACGGCAGAGAGGAAACAGTCGAGGAGGTTCCTGGAGTGTGTGGAAGATAACTTCCTGACGCAGCTGGTAAGCGAGCCTACCAGGGGAGGTGCCTCGCTTGACCTGCTGTTCACAAACAGAGAAGGCCTGGTGGGAGATGTGGTGGTCGGAGGCCGGCTTGGGCTTAGCAACCATGAAATGATAGAATTCTTGATACTTGGTGAAGTAAGGAGGGGGGCCAGCAAAACCGCTACCATGGACTTCCGGAGGGCGGACTTTGGCCTGCTCAGGACACTGGTCGAGAGGGTCCCTTGGGAGGCAGTCCTGAAGGGCGTAGGGGTCCAGGAAGGCTGGACGTTCTTCAGGAAGGAAGTCTTGAAGGTGCAGGAGCGCCATGTGCCGTAAGAAGAATGGGTGGGGA